>NW_024425119.1:18434367-18473917 GCF_017311325.1 Ursus maritimus | reverse complement strand
TCCTGCCAGAGAGACAATCAATAATGTGAGAAACTTCTGCTGTCTTACTTTAGAGGAACAATATCTTGCTATTTATTCAACATTATTTGTGTTTCTCACTTACTGAATTTGTGTTATGAATAGAGAAAGAGATTGAAACTGGTAAAAATAGCTCTAGATTAAATATCTAATTAGTGTACCCCAACTTCTAAAAGGTTCTCTTTTCCTCACTAACTAGGTTTCATTAAATCATAATCTTGGATTAAACTTAATTATAACAGGTTTTGGTAATTAATTTTCTTATTTTTACCACTCAAAACAAAAAGGAAAATTCCCTTTCAAGTACCAATTTTTTTTTTAGTAAAACTAAGGTATTTTAATAATAGAAGAAATATTTAAGTCCCAATGTAGAGTGACCATAATTCAGCATCAGGGCTAAGAAATGTTCTCTCAGTGCAAAAAATAGCATCGACAGGGGAACTCTTGTATTATGAACATCTACTATATACTAGTCTCTGAGCATAAAATATTGCCATCAAGAAGTTTGATAATTATAGACTTCTTTCTGAGGATACAAAAACAAAACAAAACAAAAACCCCACCTCGAAACCAACATGCCTGATACAAAACTTAAGATCCTTTTTTCAAACCAATTCCTTCCCCTACATGCTTCATCTCCATGGTGGTACCATATCTATCCAGGTCCATAATCCATAAAACTAAGGCATTTCTGTCATCTCCCTTGCCCTCAGCCCATACAACCAACCACTCCAGCCCTGCTGATTTTACCTCCTAAATACATTTGTAATGGTTTCACCCCAGGCTACACTGCATACATCTCTTCCACAAATAGTTCAAAATAGTCTCCTGTTTCTCCTGAATCCTTTCCCTTCCCAGCCTACAATCTAGTCTTCACAACACAGGCATACCTTTTCTAAATATGAATCTCAGACCATCCCTAAAACCCTTACTCGCTAGCATCTGGGGCTCTAAGGCAAGAGGACAGAGAGAACTGCTCAGAAGTCAGAATCCATGAGCACCAGCAATGCCGACCAAGAATTCACCTTCAGCAAATCTTCATACACATTCCACCAATGCTCCAGGCGTGCCAAGTTTTTAACATTTTCCAGAATATACTATAGTATTGGTGATTCTTTGGTTCTAAACGAACTCTTTACACTTTACCTGATAAACTCATACTTTTTCTTTAGGACTCTGACGCCAACTGCCTCTTTTGGCCTTTTTTGGCTAGACCAAGGCTGGGTTACTTGATCCTTATGGCTAGGACTTAGGTTAAGACTTACTGTGTTCATGGTATTATTAGCCCCCTTTTTTCCCACAAAATATTTATTGTTCAAATATATGGCTAAAGTCACCACTGGACTGTTAGCTGCTATGGCTAAAGATTATTCATTTTCTCAATTCCTTAACAGATATTTTTGAGTGCCTACTGCCACATGCCAATACACAAACGCTAGCACAGGAAGGGCATATAGTAGACACTCAATATGTCTGTCCTGACTGAGGCACAGGAAAGCATTTTTTTGGTGTTGACGTTCTTTGTCTTGCCTAGGAGAAAAAAGAAAATACCAATAGTATTATTAACATCACTGCAGTTTATTGTTGTTGTTGTTTCTTTTATCTTAAGTGTTTAGCACTATTCCTGACACATATTAGGTGTCGTGTGTGTTTTGAATAAATGAATGAATCCCTGGAAAATCTTTTCCATATTTCTGCTGAGTAACCTCCAAATCATGCTTCCTCCTTTGAGACAGCATTTCTCAGTTTCCCCAGAAAATTTTGTCAGCCCCTCCTTTCTGCTCCCAGAGCAAATGTGAATACCCTCACAAGAGTACATGACTGCATTTTAAAATCTTTTTGGAGCATCTGTTTTGGTTTTTTTGTTTTGCTTTGTTTTGTTTTTTTTTCCCAGCAAAGTACGAGCTCTTGGTATTATGCATCTTATTGACCCAGCATAACGAATAAATAAATGCATGAAGAGCTACAATAAAATACAATAACTAAACTTTCACACAAAAGGCCCAATAATTTTGAATTGAAGGATGGAAGGTTAGGTTTTGAGGGAAAACAGTATTGGAGTTGTAAGATAAATAAGATGAATAAAATAAAATTTCAGGGTCATATGAGAGAAAGAAATAAGAAAAGGCGATGCCCGTGAAGGCCAGCATAACAGAGCAAGGCATGACTGTGTAGGTGCAAGGGGGTGACTGAAGTGGCTGGACCACAGGCGAGTGGAGGATTTGGAGATGGTGCAGGGACGATGCAAGAAAGGAGCCTGAAGGTAGGTTGTGAAAGGCTAATATCATGCTGGGATTTGCCAAGGGTAGGATTTCAATGTTGTTTGGAAATACAGCCTGCTGCAGGGCATCAGAATATGATTTGGGCAGACAGTGGTCACTGGATTTGGTGAATAGAGAAGTAGGAGCTTTTAGGAGACTGTTTTTGCTGGATAACGGATGAGAGAATCAAGAATGTGGGAGTTTCTGGGGTGCCTGGGTGGCTCAGTCAGTTGAAAGTGTCCAACTCTTGCTTTCAGCTCAGGTCATGATCTCAGGGTCGTGAGATCGAGCCCCACACTGGGCTCCATGCTCAGTGTGGAGTCTGCTTGAGATTCTCTCCCCTCTGTCCCTACCCCCACTTGTGCTTGCTCTCTTGCTCTCTCTCTCTCTAAAATAAATAAATAAATCTTAAAAAAAAAAAAAGAATGTAGGAGTGTCACAATGAGTGGAAATAAAACAGGTGCAAAAACAAACAGATCACAGAATTTTCACAATGAAAGAAAATAAGGGACAAGAACTCAAATTTGATGAGAGAAACTGAACATGTGACTAGGTCTAGGAAAAGAGGCTAATTAATGGAGGCAATATCACAAAACAGATGAAAAAAATTGTACGGGTGGAAGGGTAAAACTTCGAAAAGAGGAAGGACATTACTCCTTGGGGATCAAGTTTATAAAAAAAGCCAGCATGTTATGCTTCTTTAGGGTATCTTTATTAGAATGTGTGTGATAAGGGTAAATTTTAGCATCAGAAAGCATTTAATTGTATTTTATTCAGCACTTAAATGGATAAAGGCTATAGTATTTCACTGCTTTCATTTTTAATGTGATGTTCCATGTTTTTATTTATTTATTTATTTATTTATTTATTTATTTATTTATTTACTTAGTCAGAGAGAAAGAGCAAGCACAAGCTGGGGAGCAGCAGGCAGAGGGAGAAGCAGGCTTCCTCCTGAGCAACAAGCTGAGCAGGGAGCCCGATGCGATGCGGGACTGCATCCCTCAATCCCAGAACCCTGGGATCATGAACTGAGCTGAAGACAGACACTTACTTAACTGACTGAGCCACCCAGGCATCCCAACACTATAGTATTTTACACAGGAAAAGAGCTAAATAGTACTGACTGAGAGATGGTCTCTAAATTTTCACGTAATTCTACATTTCTTGGTCTGTAAGTGTCTTCTAAATCACTGCTCTTGACCATTTTCAGTAACAAAGGAGATGGGACGGCTGCTCTTTCTCACGTGCTCTCATGGACAATGCTGGTGGGTGTACTCGGTGTCACATCTCTAGGAATTACTTCCATGGAGAGAAAAATATCACAATTAAATAATAGCATTAGTATTAATAATAGCTAGTATTGATTTCTTGCTACTGGGTATTTTTCATTCCCCCAAAATCAACGGCTGGGCATACTATGTTGGAAAACTATTAAATGAATTTGCCATACTTTAATTAAAACCTGATTTCAAGTCAATAATCATTTCTTATTCCTTTAAGGAATCAGCAGAATAATGACTCCCCCAAACAGATCATTTGGTACTCTTAAAGTATTGTCACATACAAAAACAAAAAATAAAACCCTCATAAAATTTACTGCAAAACATTAAGCTAATTGAGCTGCAGAGGGAGAGGAGGAAGCAGGCTCCCCACTGAGCACAGAGCTGGATGCGGCTAGGGCTGGATTCTCAGGACCCTGGGATCAGGACCTGAGCCGAAGGCAGACACTTAACCAACTGAGCCATTCGGGCGCCCCATAATTGAATTTCTCTTAACACTGAAACAAAATTAAATTTAAAAAAAAATTCTTAGAAAACGGAATCAGTTACTTTACATAGACTGCTGAGTAACTAACATCTTAAACTAAAACTAAAAGAACTGACATCTTAAACTAAAAGAAAATTTCAGTAAGCTTTTATTACTGCATCATGATGATCACTGAGTCATTTTCTTTCCAAAATACATTTATCACTCTTATGATCTATCATAAAAATTGTCTGAAATAATACGCAGTGGGTTTTAATGACATACCAAGCTTAATTTGAATTCTCTTTAGCTGTAGCTTTTCCTCACCTTAAATCACCCAACGTCTAATCTTAATTCCTTTTTTGTTTATGGCTGTAGGTACACAGTGTATTCATGATCCATTCCGTATGCTCGTTAAGTTCAATCATTCTTTGGCAGGAATCTTTTTTTTTTTTAACCTACATCATGCAAGAAAAATTAGGTTGACCTAATTGTTTTTTGGAGCATAGGATCTTCACAGCCATATTTGCAATGTCTCCTTGTAAATGCTGTTGTTCTCCTTACTCTGCTTTCTAATGTTTTAAGGGAGATGCATTAGGAAAAAAAAAAAAAAGGAAGAAAAAGAAAAAAAGAAGAGGGAAAATAAACCATTTCCATGCTGCACAGGGTGCTGGCCTTGCTAGTTTTTTTGCCATGATGCCAGGCTTATCTCCTGTCTAGACTGATTAGAGCTTGATGGCATAGCATAAGCTTGCAGCAATGCTAAAGGATTGTAGCTGCATCTCTTTGACAGCATTTCAAAAACTGTCCAATGACAAACTGCCTGCCCTTCCTTCCCCCGCCCCCCCACCACCAGTTCCTGTTGTTATTTGCAGGAGACAGGGTTTGGCTCTTAAGAAGTTCTGAAAGTCAGACAGCTCTTTTTAGTGAACAATGGGATAAGGACAGGGCCAATAGCTAAATAAAAATACCATCCATATTATTCTCATAGGAAATTACCGCATCAAGTTTCCAACTAGCATTTAAATAGTCTTTAAGGGACGCCTTGGTGGCTCAATCAGTTAAGTGTCTGCCTTGGGCTAAGGTCATATCCCAGGGTCCTGGGATCATGTCCTGCATTGGCCTCTTTGCTCAGTGAGGAGCCTACTTCTCTCTCTGCCTGCCGCTCCCCCTGCTTGTGCTGACAAATAAATAGAATCATAAATAAATAAATAAATAGATAGATAGATAGATAGATAGATAGATAGATAAATGTAGTCTTTAAGTAAAATAATTTGTAAATTTCCAGAAATCCAACTGCTAGTATAAAAGTATTTTTTTAGTTTAAACTTATTTATAGCATATTTGAAAGATAATACATACTAAGACTCTAATAGAGTGGGAAAATATTTGAAGCAGTTCAAGAATTACTTCACTATTTGATATAACAAGGAATCCAGTTTAGAAAATAAATCTTGTGAGCTACCAGGTATTGTCTCTAGCGGCTGTCCCAGTACACACTTGTACAAGATAGAATGAACCCTTCCTGCCACCCAATATCCTATGAAAGGAACATTTTTTACTTATTTTTGTGGCAGTAAGGGTGATACGAATGTTTATCTAGAGGAGACACAGTACAAAAATGGCAATAAGGATACAAAATATCTGATGCAAGAAAGAGATAGGAGTAAGAATGTATTCTATTGTGAGTTAGGACCTTAACATAGCTATGCTCACCACATGAATCAGTCATTCAAGACTTACCAGAAACAAGGCGTCCTATTTATATTCATCTCCATACATGGGTTACAGACTTCTTCCTTCATGTGAGATTTGATGCAAATATCTTAGTGGTATTGCCATTTTGACAAAGACTATGAAATGGAATATATGTGTTTCTCTCTTCTTTTGTAATTATCTTTCTTGTTTGAAAGGGTATTTTTTTTCTCTTTTTAAACCCAATTAGATGTGTAGTTTCAAAATGAAAAGTAAAAACATTTTTTTCTCCTCTCAAATAATTGCCCCCAAATAACGAGGAGAACATGAAACATAAAACCAATTCCATCTTCAGTGCAAAGGAGACACGTATAAACTATTTCTATAGAGATGGTTTAGCAAGGAAGAGTCAAAACTAAGAGACTGTCAAAGGTGGAAACTAATGAAAAGCCAACTGATGGTCCCTACAACCTCAGAACAACAATGCAGGTGACAATTCAGAATATCTCAAAAGTGAGATACTGTAGGAAACAAGAAAAAGCAAATGGCACAAAGCAGGGTGATTTTTCCAAAATCTGTATAAGCAGCAGTCAGATCTCCAGCCAAAAATGTAAAATTTCTAGAAGAAAAGCAAGAGACCAAAGGTTTGCTCTGTGGATAACCCAACAATCGGAGCCTATGCTCCAGGCATAGAGAAGGGCCTGTGGGAGAGGCCATACCATAAACAGGTGATTAAGTCTGCATACCAACTACTGGATCACTCCCCCGACCCTTCCCACCTGGCTCCAGAATGGCAGCAGTTAGGCTGATATCTCTAGGCAGGAGACTATAACATCCCTTTCAGAGAAAATAAAGAGATAAAGACCTGCAGCTACTAACATTTCGGATCCCCTAATGACAAAGCTAACTGGCCATCTGGCGACCAGTATACAAGCCTACTCCTCCCCAAAGATCTTCCAACTAGCTTTTTAGCACCTCTTGCAAATTAACAGACAGCCTGGGATTACTGAATATTTCAGGGAAAACTTCAAGATAAAATATAGTGAAGAAAATGAACAAACAGAATATAAAGTAGCTAGAAGGAAACAGATAATGAAGGTAACAGACAATGCAAGTAATAATAATCATGACATTGTCAGAGAAATGAAAGAAGTTATTATATCAATGAAATAGGAGAAGAACATGATTTTCAAGAGGAAAATTTCAAAAAAGAGCCCTTAAAGTTTTATTTTTTATGATTTTACTTTATTAATTTGACAGAGAGAGAAAGAGCACAAGCAGGGGGAGCAGCAGCCAGAGGAAGAGGGAGGGAGAAGTGACTCCCTGTGGAGCAGAGAGCCAGATGCGGGGCTTGATCCCAGGACCCTGAGATCATGACCTGAGCCGAAGGCAGACGCTTAACCAACTGAGCCACCTAGGCACCCCAAGAGCTCTTAAAGTTTTAAAGTAGGATTTTTGCTATATAAAAGTCAAAGATTTAGATAATAATGTTCTGGAAATATCAAGTAAAACAAAAAAGTGAATTAGGTAATAGAAGAGAAAATATAATAATGAGGATTATTCTAGGAGATATTTAATACAACTAACAGAATCACTCAGAAGTACAGTAAATTGTTGCTGAGGAGAAATTGTCAAAAAATAATACAAGAAGGGGTGCCTTGTATTAATTCATGACTGCTAAACTTGTTTCACAAAAGAGAAGGGCTAGCCCAAACTATACTGTCAAATAATTTTTAACAAGAGCACCAAACTAACATAATGGGAAAAAGAAAGTTGCCATATGCAAAAATTATTTCAGGATGGGCTCACAGACACAAATGTAGAATCTAAAATTAAGCCATTCTGGAATAAATATAAGAGGACATCTTTAAACCTCAAGATAGGCAAAGATTTCTTAAATAAGATAAAGTACTAACTATAAAACAAAAATTGCTAAATCTTAGTTATCAAAATTGAAAACTTGTTTTCATAAAAAAAACTCTATTAAGAAAACAGAGTTATCACAGGACCCCTTCATAATATATAAAAATATTCAATCACTGAAACTAACAGGATATTGTATGTCAACTATATTTCAGTAAAAACAACAACAAAAAAAACATAACCTAAATAGAGAGATGATATATTACTGGATAAAAAGATTCAATATGTTCAAGATATCAATTCTTCTTAAACTAATCTGTAGATCCAATAACAATTAAAATAAACATCTCCATGAAACTTGGGGGGGGGGGAAGAAAAGAAATAAGCAAGCCACAGATTGGGAGAAACATTCACAACTCATACAAATGACAAACGATTTGAATTCAAAATACATAAACAACTTCTAAGATTCATAACAAAATGGTAGACAACCCAATTTAAAAATAGGCAATAGGCGTGTCATAAAAGAGGATACATGAATGTCCAATAAGCACATAAAAAAAGTGTTCAACACCAAGAGTCATCAGGGAAATGTGAATTAAAACCACAATGACGAATGACAAGCCACTACTCACCCGTTAAAATGGCTAAAATGAAAAAGAAGGAATACAAATATCGAGGAGGATGTGGAGCAACGAGTCCTCTCTTACGTTGCTAGTGGAAGTTTAAATGGTACAATCACACATTCATCCTCTGACACATCAATTCCACTCATCGATATTTATTCAAGAGAAATGAAAACATATGTCCTTGGAAAGCCTTGTATAAAGAATGTTTACAGCAGTTTTAGTCATAATAACCCAAAACTGGAAACAGTTCAGTGTCCATCAGCAGGAGAACAGATAAACAAACTGCAGTATTTATTCTATGGTATATTTCTCCAAAATAAAAACGAACATGGGATGAATCGCCAAAACGTTCTGCTAAGGAAAAGCAGCCTTGACACAAAAGAATGTGTGCTGTATGATTCCAGTGAAATAAAGTACTGAATGAAGTCAAACTAATCAATTAGTGATTGCTTGGTGTGTGTGTGGGAAGCGTGAGGGTATTAAATAGAAAAGGGCACAAGTACACCTTCTGGGGTGACAGAAATGCTCTATATGTTGATAAGGGTGTGAGTTACACAGATGTATTTATTTTTTTGACAATGGTTGAACTGTACATTTAAAATGTGTGCATTTCCCTCTATGTAGATGATATTTTAATAAATTTATGTAGACAAAATAGAAGGGCTGGATTCTATGTTAGACTTATAAGACACTTTTCTTAGTAATTACATCATTAGGTAACATTAGTATATAGTGCAAATGACCTCTGATAAAATCTCGGCCAAAGTAGAGTTTAATATCTTACATGAGAGGTTCCAGTTTAATGGTGCCCCCACTGCTAATGAGGAATTCCATTGTAGATGGAAGTTGACCTGGAAAATACTCTCATCAAAAGGGTGCACATATTATAAACTGCCCTAAATTAATCTGCTTGTTTACAGCCATTAGGTTTTTTTTTGGGGGGGGTACATATGTGTACTCTCCAAAGGTCAGAGGTGAGAGCTGTGTCTTTCCCCAGCCATCTCACCTCTGGGAGGTATGTGAGCAGGAAAGCAGGTCTTAGACTGAATTTTGGTAACACATACCAACATTTATTAGCAAGCAACCATGAATACAATCATACAAACTGTTCTGTATGTTCAACAAAGTCCTAGCCCTCTGTCCTGTTTGGCACTTTGATGGCAAGCACTTTGAATAGAGATTTAGGTAGAAACAGATGCCCTGGCAGAAGGAGTCAGGTAGTATTCTACTTGGATCAAGTAACAGAACCTTCCAAAGATCTTAGCACATGAGGTTGATGGAGTTTAGAATCAGGGTACAGGTAGCCCAGGCCAGTAGATTTTTAGGTCCTATTTGAGCAAGGCTGAGATGGCTGTATGTTTCTAGACAATCGACATGTCCTGAATATGACTCATTTCATCAGTGAAAAACAAGTTATATACTAGTTTGTAAATACTCTAGAGCCGACCTTAGGTAAAAATAGTTGTAGCTTCGCAGCTAGTGTGTATTGGAGTCCTCAGCTATGGCTACCTGTTAGAATCACCTCTGGCGAGCTTTTAAAGCCCAATGCCCAGGCCACATCCCAGACCAATAAAATCAGAGTTGTAGGGGGTAGGACGCAATCATCGGTATTTTTCAAACCTCCCTAAGTGATTCCAATTTACAGAGAAAGCTGAGGACCATTGGATTAGAACCTTCCAATCTAGCCTAATTTGCAGCAGTGTATATTCCTGAATTGGTGTTTAAAATGCTATTTAACTTTAAGAGATAGACAATATCCTTCATCTATCATACTGTCAATGTTTAAATATCTTTAAGTAAATTATACCAATACAGTAGTATGAAATCCATCCTTTCCTCAATGAACAAAGACAACAGAACTAGAAATACCAACTGGAACAGAGCTGTAACACTGCCCAGGAGGGAAATCTGCCCACTTGTGAGTAATGGGTGCATTTCAATACATATTAAGACGCCACAGTGGAAATTTGATCTTTAAGCAATTGTACCCTGAGAATTGTCTGTAATATTAATATGTGCCCTGATTCAAGGACTATGTCAGCCAGACCACGTTGAAACTAAAACAGCAAGGTATAAACAACGCAGAATAAGAAAAACCTGGGTGACGAAAGAAAAAACCAAAAACCTGTAACAGACTGGATCATTCTAATTTCTTTAGCCCAGCTAGCCAAAGATTTTACCAGTTTCTAACGATGAGAAATCCCAAGGTATTTTCAGAACACTACTGCAGGTTACTTGTATTTGCGGTACATAAAGAAGTTCATGTACATTGCTGGAAAAAATTGCATATTCTCTTATGATTTGGTGAGTTTGGACATTTTCCTTTAGCCTTTTCTATTTTTCATAAAGCCTATCATATCACAGACTTCTTCCAATTCCATCCAGAGTCCAGTCTTAAAGGAGTCTTCCTTAAAGAACGTGAGACCAGGGGTGTCTGGGTGTCTCAGTCAGTTAAGCATTAAGTGTCTGCCTTCAGCTCAGGTCATGATCCTGGGATCCAGGGATGGGGCACCGTGCTAAGTGGAGAGCCTGCTTCTCTTTATCCCTCTGCCCCTCCCCCTCCGCCTGTGCTCTCTATCGCTCTCTCAAAATAAAAAATTAATAAAATCTTTTTTAAAATAATAAATAAAAATTTAAGAAAGAATGTGAGACCAGACCTCGACACCCTATAAAACATCCCTTTCGTACTCCCCCTTCGGAGACACTGCTAAGACTTGTCAAGGTGGTATTCACTCTTACTGTAATACTGATAGTAAATTTACATTTTCTTTAAAAGGTTATCTGGAGATATTTTGTTGAGTTCAACAGCAATATCATAAAGAATGCCTAATTAAAGCTAATTCCTGTTTTCGAATGCTGTATGTCACATCAACTCAAATAAATTATAATGAATGTATATTGATAATACAGAAATAAATTTAGCGATATGAAATTCCAATCAAATATTGCAAAATATTTTGTACTATCCCATTTGTTAATCAAAAACAGACCGAGGAGCCTTGAGGAAAAACAAAAACCCAGCTTACCCAAACAGAAATCCTTCACAGAATTCAGGTCATCTAAAAGCTATTAGAAATTTATTCCTTTGAGTAGGATATCTAAATGCTATATTCAATCTTGGTGCCTTCATCCGTTATTTCTTTCTATTTGGATTTTTCATCTCATAATCATCTTTCAAAATGTAGTTTAGATGATATTTCTGTGAAGTCTATGTCGAACCCTCTCAACCTTCCCTTTATAAATAATTACTCTTCCTTTCAGCTGTGACTTTTATGTTGACCATATAGTATTTGTTTTCATCTCTTTATCCACCTACAACACGATGACCCACTTGAGGGCAGGATCCATGCTGTAGATGTCCTTATTTCCCAGGGGCTAATCATCTCAGAGCCTACGTTTTTAAAAATGTAATAAATGTTCATGAATTATTGGACCAGATCTTCAGTCTAGTGATTATTTCATTTAATTGCAAACTCTGCTTATAAAGCCTTATTAACTAACGATACCTGAGTTGTACATTGCTTTTCTACTAAGGTGGAGACAAACAGCTATCATTTGTTTGGGACAGAAATTCTAGCTAGAATAAGGGGCCAAAATAGAAACCAGAAAAGTACCAAAGGCAAGAGTCCACTATTTGGAGCCATTCTTATTTAAGGTGAATGAGAAGTCTGTAGAGGTTTTATAACTTGCTTTCTAGGGAAATCTGATGTGCTTAGTACACAGTTTCAGAATACTTTATATCGGTGTGCTTAAACAGTTTAGTTTTTAAAAACCTGCTATTATATAGATTCTATCTTGAGTAGGTTTAAAATAGCAGCATATGTGAGTGCTTGCATGTTTTCTTGTAAAAAAAGAAAATCTGAATTTTTTCAGGGACATATTCTAGCATTATATTCTCTATTTTAAAAATAGGAAATTATTTTCAATGTTGCATTCTTCACTGGAAGGAATAACTTGTTTTCTCTTTTTTTAAGGAGTGTGAAAAGTTAAATGACATATTCAGTCACTAAGAAAATGAATGTCAGGGTTGACTGACTGGAGTCGAGATTTAATGTAACAAGCCCTCCTACACCTGCACTTAGTGAGGGGTTGCCTGGCATAGGAGGAAGGCATGAGCTTTAATATCCAAAATCCTGAGATCCAATTAGAAATTCACAACTTACCTGAGCAAAAATGGGCCATTATCTCATGTCTCTGGGTCTCAGTTGCTTCTTTTGTTAAATGGGGATAATGGTACCGTTTTTATAGAATTCCGAACTATGAATTCAAAGAAACTCTTCGTGAGCATAATTTAGGCAATGTTTGATTTGCTGGGACAATGCAGCCAATAACATGAGACCACAGATGGCTAGCACCCCTAGCATGAGACCACAGAGGCTCTTGAGAAGCCACAAGTGGTCCAGATGTCGGTTTTATGTCCCTTCTGAAAAAAGGCAAAGTGTTTTTCTCTATCTCGTTCTCACAGATGAAGTGGGGAGAAATGTTAGCCGTGTGACTTTAATGAGTATCACATGAACAAGTTCCCTACACACTACTTTGGAGATGTTACCAAATGGAAGGTTACATTTAGAAAGGGCATAAAACTGAACGAGATAATGGTACAGTAGTTGCCTGGGACACAACTGAGGACGTCACCTTTGCTGCTGGGAAATGCAACAGGGGTGCAGTAAGTGTGGTTACCTACCTGCACAGTAACCACTCGCAACACGTTGATGTGCCTGCTTTAACTTGAAAATGGGTTCTTCTCCCAAACAAAGCCATAGAAACCCATGCAAAGCATACAGAGGGAATGCCTCGGATATCTTAGCGGTACTTGTTTTCCTGTTGTTAGGCAGGGAGCAGCTCAGCCAATGTTTAAAATGCACCGTCATCCACACTTAACACATTTTCTGTTGCCAGAAGTACAACTGATAAACAGTTAGTTACAAACTCGCACAGATAATACTTCCAGAGCTCCCTTCTGTGGAAACCTGTTACCCGTGGAACTGTGCCAAGCCAACCAAACGATAAGAACTTCAGGACAACCTCTGCGGGGGTCTCACTTTCCAATCACATGATTAAACGCTCATCTCATGGCCTTTTGGCTGCCCTGGGGTTTTCTGAAGCTTGGTTCGTTCACTCCATTGTGTTTTATATATGCCCTTATGGCAAAGATCATCTGCTCTGACAAGGCACCTCACTGGCCAAGAATTAATTGTATGCATTTCTACCCTCACTCTAGATCCTGGAGGGTCGCTGCTGTACACTCTCGGAATCGTTTTGTATCACCGATGTTTAAACAGGACCTGACATCTAGTAGGGTCTCGATAAATGTTTGTTGATGATCATAAGAAGGCCTTCAGCAGTGCACACATATGCTTGTAATGAGGATGCTGCCTCCATGTTTTTCAGTATATCTAATAATACCTACATTTTTGCACGTCTGGCAGCAAATTTTAGGCCTCAGAATTAACCAAACTCTTTGAGCTACTTATCACCCATTCACTCATTTATTTTCACCAAGCTCCCCATCTACTTTCTCAATTTCAACGAATATTTCTCTTCAACTGCCTGAAAATAAGATGCAACATTTTGTGTGTTTGAAAATTGTACAGTCACTGCCATCTGTATAGCACTATCCAATCAAAACATAATGACAGCCACAAGTGAAAGCAAATGTGCATTTTTTAAAAATTAATTAGGGGGATGGTCTTAATGACAGTGTCACCCTGTCAGCAGAACATATGCTCTGGAAGGTCCTCAAACAGTCCTTCCAAACTAGTTTAATGTGTCCTTAACAGCAAACGTGGACTTTTAATATTTCTACTGGCTACATTTAAAAAGTAAATAGAAATGGGTAAAATTTTGAATACCTTTTTAAACTACACATATCAAAAGTATTACCAACATACTCAATATAAAAGGATTAATGAGATATTTTACACTCATTTTTCTTATCAAGTTTTCAAGTATATTTGAGGCTGACAGTACATTCAGTTCAATAAGCCACATTCCAAGTGCTCAGTGGCCACGTGTGGCTAGTGGCTATCATGGTGGACAGCACGGACCTATAAATCTATAAATGAGAGAGAGGTGTACAGAGAACTCTGATACAAAATAGACTAGAATGAATGTGATAGTAAGTTAAGACAATAAAACATGGGGGCCAATGGAGGACTCAATTCTAAGAGAAGGAAGGGAAGTAGGCTCCTTTGGATCCGCTCTCTTTCTCCTTTCCTAAACCACGCATCCTCTCATCTTACTAGCTATTTCCTCCTTCATCCAATGACTGCGAGCATCCATGGATCTGTGAGCGCAATTTTGTGTTTTATAGAACTATATACAAATAAATCACATATTTAGGTGAGCATGAGGCCATGTATAAATACATGTGACTCTGTGCAGCTTATATAAACACTGTGATTAGAATATATGGGAAGGGCAAATGCAAGATAAAAAGAATGGGCTATGATTGCCAGAGTATATCACAGTGTCCTCTTTTCCTGGTCGAGTACCAAAATGTTTAAGTGCAGGCAGCGAGTAAGATAAAGACATGAACCTGGCTAACAGAGAAGCCAACTTTTTGTTTTCCTCCCACACAGGAAAAAGAACTAGGAGACATTAATGACAGTACTTTCACAGCACCTGTTATACAAATACCGCAATTGCTGACTATCAGAACGGGTATGAATCTAGAATGCAGAATTCAGAAAATATGCCCCATGCTTGACAAAGGGTTTCCTGATGTTACTATTATTTTCTGTCTGGCCCAGATTAATGAGAAGAAACAACAAAGACAAGAAACAGACTGCCTGCGGAAGGATCAGATGGAAATGAAATGACCCAGCACTGGAAAAGAACGTTCACGATACTGAACATATACGTAAAGTATTAGCCTGGGAAGAATTCTTTCACAAAACAGCTGAGATAAGAGCTGTGTTTTGGAGTCGAGGATTTGATTTGATTGGGAAGAGGGGAAAGTGATTGAGAAGGAGGAACTCAAGAAGGAAACATAATGCATCCTAACCAGCCTTGGGAGAGAGGAATGGGAAATAAAATAAGTAGCTTTACACAAAATTGATATCAACAGAAAACAAATAAACGACAATGACAGAAAAGACCTAGAAGTGAGAAGCCTGGACTCTGAGATTTTAGAGACTTGTTCTAAATCCACAGGCCAGTATTTCATTACCTGTACTCTCCCAGTCTCCATGCCCTCATTTGGAACATGGGACTCATAACAGCGCCTACTCAGTAGACAGTAAACAAGGTCATCTATATTATGTGCTTAGCACAAAGGCTAGCACATATTACACACGTGATGTGTTTTAGTTGCAATTATTAGATGATTTGGGGGCACAAGGTTTGGAACTGGATCACAAGGGCAACTGGGTAGTGTTGGGAAGTACCTGATAAGTTGCCTTCAATGAAAACAAAAAAAAATCTTATTTTTATTGTCATTTGACGAAAGAGAGCATAACTGAGTCCAACTTAGAATGTGGTGACTATCTAAGTGAAAGATTGGTAGAATCTGGGCCAAAGCTGTGCGTAAATAAAAAGAAAGTAGTGGAGGGGAGGTATATATTTTGTAAATAATCTGCGAACTTACCAATGAACAAGGTAGGAGAAGAACGAAGAGAAAACTGTACCCCTAGTTGAGCACAAACCACTCACTACTTGTGTCCCTTTTGGAAGATTCCTTAATCTCTCCAAGCTTCAGTTCCCTGACCTTAAAAATGAGGATGATATTAATACAAACTTCACAGGGGTATTATAAAAAACTGAGTTATTATTTGTCAAGCGCTTAGAATAGTGACTGGTACATGGTAAGTACTACGTAAGTATATGTTCGGTGAAACTGAAAACAAACACGATTTTTTTCAAAGCTCTTTAAGCATTGACTTCTATTCTTCCATACATTACATTTTACATGATCTGAAAAGCAACACTATGAGGCAATCCTGCTCCCATGTTAGCCATGGGAAGAGAGTGTTAAAGGCACGGTCGGATCACACAGACAGGAAGTGTTCCAGCCAAAAGCTGCACCCAGGCATTCTCCCTAGGCCTGGGCTCCTCTCACTACCACCAGGGCTCCAGTGCCATGAGCCTGAAAACCTGCAAGCAATGAGGTAATAATAATACTGAGAAGTTGAAAAGGGCTAGCAGTACATTGATTTGTCACTGGGATTCCTTTACTTGGATTTTTAGAATCTAAATATCAGAAAATCATTAGGAGGGTGAAAATAAACAAAGACCACCCAAATGAGAACAAGAAAAAGCTATCTCTCAGCTTGCTCTAGCAAGGGAGTCAGCCATCATCACTTGTGTTTTGGCAAAGACTCAAAGGCAGTCAGAGGGGTAGGAGAGCTTTTTAGTAGAAAAAAGAGAAGACTTCCAGAAAAGCCCTGATTGGCATGGGGAAGCCATAGTGGGCTAACTAGAAGTTGGGTACTCTATGTGATTAGATAGGGGTACATAGTTGGTTTTCTCTGGTTGGTCCTAAGTTGGAATGGGAGACAAAACTTAGAGAGGCTGTCAGTTATTAATCAAATCCTGGCTTTTGGGGATTGATTGTTATAGGAGTTACTATTGCTTAAGATAGTGAGTGGTCTGACTTCCTACAAATCTGATAGCAGGCTTTCTTCCGGGGTTCATCATTATAGATAACAGATTGGTTTCCTGGGCTGGCTGCTGCAGGCTGTGAATCACAGTTCAATTTCTATACATGGCCTGGCCACTGTCTGTTTGCATATTCCGTCTCTCAGAAGTCATCTAGGTTAAATCCCAACACAAATATTTAATCCCTGTCCATTGTACAGCATAATGGAGAACTCTAAAAATCAGATGACCTATTCCATTCTGAGACAACTTTCAATGTTTCAATTTTTTAGCCATTAATAATTACAAACGTGGTTACTGCTAATTCCTACTACTTGGCTCTAGTTCTGTGTTCTGAAGAATAATAAGACCCTCAGAGAGTACATACAACACCCTGATGGCCTACTCTCAGCTGATACACAGTGTATTTAAAGAACTATAGCCTTTGAGGGGTGCCTGGGTAGCGGTTGGTTGAGCAGCTGCCTTCAGCTCAGGTCATGATCTCAGGGTCCTAGGACCGAGCCCTACATACCGCTCCCCTGCTCCATGGGGAACCTGCTTCTCCCTCTCCCTCTGCCTCTCCCCCACTGCTTATGCACCCTCTCTCTCTCTCTCTCAAATAAATAAAATCTTAAAAAAAAAAAAAGAAAAGAAATATAGCCTTTGAATTCACATAGAATCATCCTGCTGTCACAGCCTAATCTTGCTATTTTTGTATCTCAGGGATAATCTTTTATTCTGCTCACCCATATATTTTAGAGCAAATACACAAGCTCTACGAGACTGGGCTAAATGTGAAAGTAGATCCCAACAGTAGGATAAGATCCTTCTGCCTGTTTCTAATTTGAGAAAAAGATATCAGAAAAACATTACTGGAAACTGCACCAGCCATTAAAATGCCTCCCTAGTTCCATCCACGTCATTGCAAATGGTAAAATTTCATTTTTTTGATGGCTGAGTAATATGCCATGTGTATATATGTGTGTGTATACACACACACACACACACACACACACACACCACATCTTCTTTATCCCTTCATCTGTTGATGGACATCTGAGCTCTTTCCATAGTTTGGCTATTGTGGACATTGCTTTTATAAACATTGTAATGACATGGATGGAACTGGAGGGCATTATACTAAGCAAAATAAGTCAGAGAAAAACATATGATTATCATATGATTTTACTCATCTGTGGAATTTAGGAAACAATAGAGAGGATCATAGGGAAAGGGAGGGGAAATAAAATAAGACAAAATCAGAAAGGGAGACAAACCATAAGAGACTCTTAAGCATAGGAAAGAAACTGAGGGTTGCCGGAGGGAAGGGAGGGGTGGAGGAATGGGGTCACTGGGTGATGGGCATTAAGGACGGCACATGATGTAACGAGCACTTGGTGATATATACAACTGATGAATCACTGTCTACCTCTGAAACTAATAATACACTATATGCTAATTAATTAAATTTAAAGTAAAAAAATAAAAAGTACAGTGCCACCCTAGATAGATATATAAGATTGAATAAAATTTCAATTCACAAATTGGTATTTCTTAACTTTCCTTCGTAAGAGATACTCTGTTCCCTCCTTCTCCCCTGTCCCCAAACATTATTAGTCACAGAAAATTCATCTGCTTTTCTTAACGGGATTTATTGCTTTTCTTTCTCCTTCCAATTGCTCAAATATGAAGAACTAAAACGATGTCAGAGAGAGACAGGCAACTGGCTCTTTGAGCTAGTCCTTCTTGACACTGGTGAAGGAAAAGGATGTTTTGGAGAAAGAGAACAATGAAAGTCAGAGGATAAACAAACAGGGTCTGCATCCACTAAGAGCAGTTATCCTCCTAATGTTCCCCTAGAAACACTGTACTCACTTTCTCTGATCTGCCTTCTATATTGGAAGACAGTTCCTCCTTAGTAGAAGAGAGAATTCTCCCCTATGCACTATTATACTTCAACCTGAAACACTTCCATTATTCTTTCTGCCCATCTTAGGTGGATTACAGAAATAAACTTATCTTTTTCCACGTATAAGAGAAAATAAGACTATATACTCAACAGCATTATTTCCTCCTATAAAATATTCACACACACACATCCCTATTTGTAAACAATATCTCCACCAAGCCCCTGAACTATGTGTGTGATGATTACAAAATGTTGTGAGTCAATGAATTTGGGTCAATATGGGAGGACAAAGCAGATCTCAAGCAAATGAGATTCTCATCAATCATTATCACAATGAGAAAAATGGAAAGGCTCAACTATCCAGTAGATAAAAACTGTATGGAGCAAACTTTGTCATAAAGGAAAACCCTAAAGTCTCTCCCCTTCGGTTAGAGTTCAGCTGTTTTTAGATTCATTTGACAAATACATCAGTAATTAGTACTAATTGCTGAGGAACAAAACAATATGCAAGATAATGGACAGAAAGCAATACATGAGACAGGAGTTTTCATTCCCTGCCTGTGGCAAAGATGTCCAGCTCTCTACTAAAGATGCATGTTCTCCTTCCCTGGTGTCGCGATGCTTTTGGAAAGCATTTACCTAACCTGGGCCCCCGTATTGAGATGTGGCCGTGTGACTGGTCCTCACCCCTAGACTGTGTGCCAAAGTGAGTCACTTCCAGGCTGAAGTGGTGGCCTTCCCACCACTCTCCATTTTCTGGCTGAAATTGCAGGACTGCAAGGTCTAGAAGGGGATGGAAGAGCCATAGGATGAAATAAGCCTGAGTCACTGAATCACCGCATGCAAAGCCACCCAAAAACACTCGATTTGGACTTTGTGTGAGCACGAAACCTTCCTATGGAATTAAACCATGAAGATTTTCCTATTGCAGCAGCTCGTGTTATTTTAATCAATAAAGAAATCCATCCAACTATCCTTTGACAGATATCCTCACACACTACCCTTTCTCTCCAAGCTCAGATGAATTCAACTTGTTCACTCACAAACTCTCCAAAAAGAATACTGAATGGCCCTCCCATCGTTAGGTTACGTGAATGTCACCGTGAGCAGCTCTGGTTTCCGAAAAATCAATTTTGATGAAAATTCCTGAGGGACCTCAAGGCCTTACCTGTGATCAACCCTTTACTCTGCAGAGCATCACCAGGGTCAAAAAGGAATCCCATGATCTTTGGAAACAGGCAGGTAGAATTTTCAGTCTATAACACAGGGCAATCACAACTGATACGGAAATAGGGCTTCAATAACAGCCATACCCTGAAGGAATCCCATGTGTCTTGTTTGCAAATGTACTCCCGGCCCCTCCTCTTCCTTTAAGCCGCAGATCTATTGTCTCCTGACCTCTGTCTGGTATTTCCGCATTTCTCTAAGGTCTTCCCTCTTGCCAAATCTCTCCATGTCCTCTTGTTGAGTCCAACCTGTGCTGTTTCCACAGCAGTTAATGCACACATTGCAGGAGGCAGAGAATAAGAGAGGGAAGCACTAATCACATGGATGAACAGAGATGCCAGATCATGTCAGGTTTTGGAGGCCATAGTGAGGCCTTTCGTCTTTAACCACAGAAGAAAACAGAAGCCACTCAAGCATATTATGAATGAGGATGATATGATCTGTTTTGCTTTTTCACAAGATTACTTTGGCTGCAGGGTAGAGAACAAGTTAAAGAGGATCAACTGGAAGGCATGGCAATAATCCTGTCAAGAAAGGATGTGGCCTAAATCTGAGCGTGGCAGAAGGAATTGATAAACAGGCTTGTGATAAGGATAGATAGGAGGAGTAGAGAGATGGTAATGGAGATGCCTGGATGATTATGGAGATGGGGACACTTCTTCGAGAATACTGGTGGGAGAATGCTTGCTCTATTGTTTTTCTAATGTTTCTTCAGGTTTGTTTCCAGGGACCCCTTAAGCAATCCAGTGCCACCTGGAAGCTGTTGGTAAACCAACTACAGGACTCCCCTGATACTCCTCTCCTCAGGTTACCTGTTCCCCAACAGATCCTCAACAAGCCCCAGACTCATTTCTTCTCTGGAATCTCTACTACATAACAGATGTTAACCGAAGGGGAGAGAGAGAAAGTAACATTTTTTCCCCTTTGGAAGTTTGCCTCAAATCAATCAACTTGCTTGCCATATTTAACATTCGAGCTTTGTGCATATGCTAATAAATCATTAAAATTCATGTGATCCTAACATTTTTGAGTTCTCTTTCTTTCTCCCTATTTCATAATTTCTACCCAATTCTGTAAATTATAATGTTGCAAGTGAGAGTAATCACCAGCAGAAATATGCATTGTACATGGGACTAAATAGAGGAATCTCAAGATAAAAATCTCCAACATTTGTTATGTACTTTTTGGCCTTGAGTCATTCACAATTCTGTTTCTCTTTTGCCAAATGGAATACCGATTAACTTCAGAATACTGTTATGTGCAGTTGAATACAATAACAAAATATGCTTTCCAAAATGCCCAGAGAACTTAATGAATCATAAGAAAGTTAGGGTCTTGGGAAGTCATAAGAGCCAAGCTCCCCTTTACCTACAGTTTCTCAAAGATTTAGCTCCAACTTGTATACTTCAAACGTCAAGGAACTCGGCAACTGTGAGGTAGACTGCCCCAATGTTGTTCTTATTTGGGGAAAGTTTCTTTTACTGAAATAATATGAATGTTTCTATTACTTCCACCTCTAAGTTCCCCAGAGCACTGAAAAATAAATTCATTTCCATTACTAAATAATAGTCTCAACTGTTTGTACACAGTTGAATCTTCATTAAGTCTATTCTTCTTCAGACCGAGCACGTGCAGTGACCCCAACTCTCCCTCAGAGGCAGGTCTTACCAATCCCTCCCTCAGCTGCCCTGACCTACTTCAGCCACGCTGGCAGCCATCTTCTCTCCCCATCTCACCCTGATGGACTCCAGATTAGGTATGCCCCTGTGGCACTCAGGTCCTAGCACAGGCCAGGAGACAAGATCTAAACACCAGGAGGCCAACTGTCTCATAAAATCATAAAACCATTCTTGACCTAAGTTCAGTCCTCTTAGTTTTAACTTGTTAGCAGCACTTGGCTATTCTTAAACTTGTGGTTCACTAAAACCCCAAAGGTATTTTGCACATTCTTCTGTAAAGTTAAGACTCTCCGTTATATCCCTGTTAACTTTAGACTAATTGCTGGACTTTAAATTAATTCTTGTTACATTGCAAAGTATTGATTCCCACCTAGTAAGATTTTTGAATTCTTATTTTGCCATTTGAAATATTAGCCATTCTTTCTAGCTCTCAGCCATCCTTTCCATTACCCAATCAAAATACTAAACAGGATAGGGTAAAGGACAAAAAGCTGTGCCAAAATCTAAGCACTTAAATATATGAAATAAAAATGTTAAATCTCCTTTAAATTATGCATCAAAAATTAAAATTCTGAATACACTTCATGATGTGAATTTTGAGGTGAATTTGCTCTGTCTATAAGAGGATCAAAGTACAATAGGATTAAGCAATATCCACAATTGCCAACCTCAGCAAATTAATTTTTAAAAAACCTATTATTGACCACAGAAAAGCTGAAGGACAAGGGGTATGCTGACATCCTTATGGAAAGGATATTTTGTGCCATGCAAGGAAATTTAAGATCCATTATTCTGCAAACCTTCCCATCTAATAGGCTTACTTAGACTTTCACTTGCCCAGATGTCCACACTAATAATAGGTAACTAAGTTTGATATTAGTCTACTAAGAACTTCAATTGGTCTTGTAATTTTTAATATACGTAAAGACTTCACGTCACACCTCTTGATTCAGTGATCTCAAAGAACCTTCAAAAGAGTGATACAAAAATCAACCAGCAAAAGAAAACTAATCTGCATCAGCAATTTAATATGTTTTAGTTCTATGTTTTGCAGATAAATGTGTGTATGCATTTAGCCTTGAGAGATATATATAGAATTGTTTCACTGTGATGCTTTTAGCAGTAAATCTATGACCTATTTATTGCTATAAATTCATTACCAAAGCTTTTCCCTTTCTCACGCCAAGCTAAAATATAAACCTCGCACCATTACAAATTCTAACTGCAGCCAAATACATCCAATTATAATCAGTTGCAGTAAACCCTCACTTTGCATTAGGCATAATTAACCGTGTGATAAATAATCAGTATAATAACATTTAATGTGCTGTGATAGCATTTCTGAACTACTCATGAGAATTCTAGAAAATAGAATATACTTCAATTCTAACCATCAATGTTTTTAACCATTTCATGCTTGAAATGTCATGCCTGTGCCTTGTTAGAGAAATTTAAGTATACCGACCCAAAAATTAAAAATTGGATAAGCATGGGGCACCTGGGTGGCTCAGTTGGTTAAGGGTATGCTTTGGCTCAGGTTGTGATCTCAGGGTCCTGGGATCGAGCCCCGCATAAGGCTCCCACTCCCTCTCCTTCAGCTGCTCACCCTGCTCGTGCTCTCTCGCTCAAATAAATAAATAAATAAATTCTTTTTTAAAAAATTGGGTACACTTAAGCACATCTTAATGTATGCAGTAATAAAAAAATTCTCTACTTTCATCAAAATATTACCTACTTTAATAAATTTTAATTGTAAATTACATCTCTATAAATACAGCCACTTCCTGAATTTTTAAGAATTTCCAGACTGGCCAAAGTTTCTCTTGGCATATTAGAGGGTATAAATTAATTAGGAAAAAATTTTTAATTCATTCTTTCGCATTTCAAGAACGATTTAACAAGTGGTTTATTTCAATAATAATAATAATAGGAATAATAGGAAGGAGGAGGAAGAGAAATAAGGGAAAGAGAATGGGGAGGAGAAAGGAGAGGAGAAGAAGGAAGATTTCTATCATTGTAAAGAATGATATACATGTCTACTACATGGAAGAATATTTTTATTCTAGCACATAACATTTAAGTCATTAAATTTAATTATCTGTTTCTTCCTCTTTGTCTCACAAAATGTTTGGCCGGCAATCTCTCTGGCTCAGTTTACTACTTCCATCTTTAAAGACTACTCCTAAGTCTTAATTAGCCAGAATTGCTCTCATGTTATCTATGCAACCACTTTGTGTTCAATAACCCAAAATTGGTAAAGAAGATACTCTCAGGATTGTTTTCATTTCTGGCTGCAACATTTACAAAGATATTTATAGGATAGTTAGGAAATCCTCTTTCCCTGTCATTAATGGGCTGTTAAACTGTTAACCCAATAATGCACGTCGTTGCCCTTCACAAAGAAACCCAAGATTCTACTGGAAGAACTGGTAGAGTTAGAGTTATCCATTCACATTCCCTCACTATTATGGACAAATCTGGATGGAATTTTGGATAATGAATATGAAATAACAGAGTGAAGTCAACAAGCTTCTCACGAAGTTCAGCCTGTAACCTTGTAGTGCTTGCGCATGTTCAAATGGACTTACCTACTTGTCCACAAAGAATAAAGTAGGGGTCATCGAGAAGTTTCTTTCTCCTCCATATACAACAAAGGAGAGTGTGGATCTAGCCAAAGGATCCTACTCTTATTCCTATTTTGTTACCACTTATACATGATAATGGCTAATATGAAAATAATTAAGGAAAGTACATGGAAGTACTATTAAATATTTTTACTCTCAAAGAAATAGCACATAACTCTTGAACTCAAAAGAATATTAAAACCAGAAAGGGATGAGAAGGGAAATGAAATGTTCTGTGAGAAGGGTCCTCATCCTATGTCTTTACAGCATTCACTTCTGCCAGAAACGCGGGAACATAGGTCATTTATTTACTGTGGCTAGGCCCTGTGCCAGAGATACACACTTGAATGATATATGGTCTCTGCTTTCACAAGATTCATGTTTAAATTAGGGAAACAGAGTAAATAAAAAATAATTACAGGACAGTGTGATAATTGCTAGAGGTATGGCATGGAGGAAGTGGTGGTTAGAAGGCAAGAAGCAATAGATTAGAAGTGGAGTATGGTGTTCTACACTGAGAGAAAAGCACATGCAAGCACACACCAGCAATGTACCTGATAGCCTGATCCACCTGGGAGAACGGGAGATCCTCTCGTAGGACAGGAATGCAGCAAGTCTGTGACCATGTGATAGGGCGTGTTGCAGGGAGAAAGGCAGCAGATGAAGTCACAGGTGTGCAAACCCTCTGGGGACCTCCAAATGGTGATCCCACTATTTCTCTTCTGTCCATTACTCCATTCCTACTCTCCCTTCTCGCCTTACTTACCCAGCTTAGATACTGTGAGCCATCATTATAATCACTGGTTACAAATACCCTCTGGGGCGCCTGGGTGGCTCAGTCCATTAAGTGTCAGACTCTTGATTTCGGCTCAGGTCATGATCTCAGGGTCATGAGATTAAGCCCCACATAGGGCTCCATGCTCACCTTGGAGCCTGCTTGAGATTCTCTCTCTCCCTCTGCCCCTGCCCCCTGTTCTCTCTTTCTCTCTCACTCTCTCTCTCTCAGATAAATAAATAAATAAAATCTTTTAAAAAAAACCCACGAATACCCTCCAATGTCTTGCCCCTTTCTTCTGTGCCATGATTCCACAGCAAAGCCCAAACCCTGGTTCACCCCAATATTATACCTACTCCACGGCTCATCACAGCAGCTGAATCTTAGCTGGAGGAAAATAACCCAAACACACACAAACTTAGCAATTATAAGATGCAGACTTGCCTCACCTTACATCTCAAGCAATACATTTAGCTTTTTCCAGATTAGCTTGTTCTTCTCCTCAAAACCTATTTCACACCTTCCTTCTTTCCAAACATCAATCAGTGCCTCCATACCTAACTCCCTTATTTTGGTGATAAAATATGGGTCAAAAGGTAAAGACGTCCTTTCCCACATCCCATTTATACCAGCTTACATACATCTGTGTCTATAATCTGTCTGCTCTCTCATAAAAATGGATGAGCGATAACTTCTGCTCTCCAAAGCCAACCCTTCCACTTGTACTCTGGATGCATCCTCTTCTGCCTACACCAGCTTGTAGAAACCATCCTCTTCCACTCTCTCCTCTATCAATTTTTCCTTTGTACCAACTCCTTCCCATCTGAGCTTAAACATGCTATATGTCCTGTCTTTAAATCACTCTCCTTTAACCCCATGCCCCACTCCAGCTGCTATATCATCTTATATATAAGACAATATTTCTATCATCTGTATTTCTTATCATGGTAAAACCCCTTGAATGTATTGTTTATCTGTGTGCTCTCCACTTCCTTACCTGTCACCCTCTGACCCACTTTAAGCAGTCTTTCATCACCATCATTCTACTGAAGCTGCTCTTGTCAAGGTCTCCAACCATCTCCATTTTGGAAAAAAAAAAAAAATCAACCAAGACAGAAGCTACAGTCTTTGTATGATCCAACCTCAGCAGTCACATCCCATTACTTCTGCCATATTCTATTCATTAAAGCAAGTCAGTGAGTCCAACCCATATTCCAAGGGTGGTGATTACTTGAGTGTGAATGTCAGGTGAGGATCAATGATGGCCAGCTCAGAGGCTGCCTACCACTCCACATTCTCTACCCAGACCTCAAGATTCAAAAATCTCTCGGGCTTGAGGCTGTGTGAGGACCCACATGCAGGGTTTTGCTTGCCATGTCCTCTGACTATGATGGTGCCTCTGCTCAGTAACAAACATTCTTAACCCTATGCTTACCCTCATCTACTGCTGGCCCCCAGGGTGGTCACCCCACCCCTTCTGTAGGCTCAACATTCCTCTGATGGTATCTGCATGTATGTCCTCTGAGGGATTTCAAGACTTTTGCTCTACGACACTTAAACAGACCTTTCTAATGGATGTCCATGCCTCTAGTCAATGTGGTAATGCCATGCTCTCCCAGGTCAACCCTAAGCTATACTGGATGAGGGCCAGAGGCTCCTTATGTGAAGAGAATCACTCTTCTTACTGCACTTAGAGGCTCCTTGCCTCTCCTCCCCAATTCTGGTAGCACGTGGAAGGCAGTGATGTGGTCAGTGATAAAAGAGATCACATTCTGTGGTGGAAACACTTGAGATCTACTCTCTTAGCAAACTTCAAGTATACAATACAGTATCGTTAACTGTAATCACCATGTGGTACATCAGGTGTCCAGAAATTATTCATCTTATAACTGAAAGTTTGTACCCTTTGACCCACATCTCCTCATCTTCCCCACACCCCAGCCTCTGGTAACCACCATTCTACTCTCTGTTATTATGATTCTGATATATATCAAAATATCTGTCATACATCTTACAATTTTGTCAATCATATCTCAATAAAGGTGGAAGCAAATAAAGTCTTCAACGAGAGCAAGAGAGAGAAAGAGAGATCACATTCTAGGAATACAATGACTACATTTCAAGAGAAGATATAGTTGGAATCCTGAAAAATAAATTTAATATGACTAGAGAATGAGTGGCTGTTGACATTTTAGTACACACTCTGGATAAGACTTGCATTTGTGGTTATCATCAGCAAGGCACAGTAACAACTTTAATAGAGTCGTTGGAACCCAGTATTCAGAGGACAATGCAGAAAAATAAGCAATGATGTAACCAGCACTAAGTAAATGGTATGAGGGAACTGCAGGCAAGGGCAAGAAGACATATTTATTCTACTCCAAGCAGGAACCTAACACTCATGGCATTTTGAGCAATAACAGTATTGCTGCCTTTTTCTCACGGTAAATGCAGTAGGCTGAATAGTGTACCTCAAAAAGTCCCATCCACCCAGAACCACAGAATGTGACCTTATTTGGAAATAGGGTCTTGGAAGTTAAGTCAAGTTATGGCCACACTGAATTAGAGTCAGCCCTATATCCAGGGACTGGTATCCTTTTAAGAAGAGAAGAAGACGAACAGAGATACACCAAACACAAACGAACAAAAAAACCAAAACGACAACAACAAAAAGGCCACATACACATGGAAGTAGAGACTGAAGTGATGCATCTACTACAAGCCAAGGAACACTAAGGACTTCCAGGAGCCACCAAAACCTAGGAGAGCTCCAAGAAGCTAGGAGGAAAGAATCTTCGCTAGAGCCTTCAGAGGAGCATGGCCCTGTCAACATCTTGATTTCAGGCTTCTAGCCTCCAGAACTATTAGAGAGATGTCTGCTGCATTAAACTCCCCAGTTTGTGGTAATTTGTTATAGCGGCCCTAGGAACTTGATACAGTAGGAGACAGAAAATTAGCCAGGATGTCATATTTGACAATAAAGAAAATAAAGCAATGGTTCCTGAACCTGAACAAGAAAAGATGGTACCTAAACACTGTAGAAGAATCTATGCATCCACTTACTGGACAATAAACAAAGAAATAACTACCTCTTCTCTACTCATTATTCTAAATCCTCATCAGTAAGTCATTATAACTCTTACCCATGAATTAAAATAAATTTTTCAACTAAGCTGTTGCTATAGACAAGGACCCCACAAAAATATTTGTCCAGGGCCCTACATACCCTAGATGTGGCCCTGCTACTACTTACCTATATATCATTCTTGGTGATATATATCTTGTGTATCTCTGGTGAAAAAGATAGTCCCTGCCCTCATTAAGCTGACATTCTAACGGTGGGGAAGCACACCAGAACAAAATAAAATCATCATACAAGATATAGCACAACTTTAGTAGTGCTAAGTGTTACAGAGAAAACAGAAAATTTTGAACTAAAGAGTAACAGGGTTGGAAGGGCACTGTTTAGATGGGGGCAGTCAGGGAAGGGCTCTTAGAATGTAGTTTCTGAGTACATACCTGAATGGTGAGAAGAAGGAGGGAGCCATGAGACAATTTGGAGGTCAAGTGGTCCAGGCTTTTGATTTTATTCTGTGTGTGATAGGAAGCAATTGTAGAGCTTTGTTCTGTTTATTTTTATTTATTTATTTATTTAGCAGAGTAATATATGCTGATATACACTTTAAGAAGATCACCCTGACAGCTTTTTAGAGAATAAACTGTGCATGTGTGGGGGTGGGGGACAAGAATAGAAGCGGGGAGAACAGTTTAGAACACCTATTATAAAAGCGTGTTGAAAGATGATGGGGAGTGGTCAAATAGGAATTCTTTTTTTTTTTTTTAAACATAAAGCCTTTAAGACTAGCTGATGGTGTAATTGGAAAGACCTATAATTTTATCAATCAAAGTGGGATCCTTTTGAGCATAAAAGGAGCACTTTTAATAATTATGCCAGGACAAGTACAAGCTGGGACTATCTTAGGCAAACTAGCATATATGGTATGAGGAGGGGAAAAAAAAAAAAAAGGAGCGGAATTAGAGTACCTAGAAAAATGCCCAGGACACAGGACTCAATAAATATTTACTCCACAGGTTAAAGTAACTGCTTTATGCTGTCTCGTGAAAGATATATATTTACAGAGCTATGGAAACGAAGTTGAGAAGCAATGAATTCCAAAGGCCATGATCAAATGCAACCTGTACATGGATTCTAGATTAATGTTCCTGAAACACAAGTATACTCTTATCACTCCACTATTCAAAAATCTTTACCATGTTTATATTATAGATAAATTCCAAACTCACTAGCTGAGCATTCAAAGTTATCTTTGGTCTGTCCCTACTTAATTCTCTCCAGCTCTACGTTTTCATCTCTAGTTTGCGGACTCGACTTAAAAAATTGCAGTTTCATTCTCATATTTTTGTTATCCCTCTAGAATGTCTTCGTCCATCTCTTGCCTTCCCCACAAACTTCTTTCCACATATATAGTTCTAATTTGTCCCTCGAGGTGAGGGTCAAGCTTCCTGCTGCTCTACTGTGTGTTCACAGATATTCCCAGAGCTTCCTCGGCCTTCTCAGCAAGTGTGGTTTCTTATCATCTGCATCATTCATTTGGTATTTGGCATTTTTGTGTGTGAACTGTTACTTTTCACGTTTCATGAGATTTCTGCTCAACTAAGTATAGAAGAGTTGGGAAACAAATACTTACATCCTTTGCGTCAGTCACAGAATTGAGGCTATAATAAATACCCCAAAAATTACTACTGGTTGACTAATAAGTAGACACACGTATCACATGTAAATGGTGCTCTTTCTGACTCGTATTATCCTGGGGAATAAGTTCATCTACTGAGGGCTGTCTTTGAGTCAAGCTGACTTATATCTTAATTGGTGTAGGAAGAATGAAATTCAATTGGAAATATACATTTCTTGAAATGAAGAGACTAAGACACAAAGGATCTTTTCTCAAAAAGTATAGATACATAATATTTAGGATAGATGACAGAAAAAATGGAGAACATTCCTTCTCAGAATTCTTTCCCAAAAAAACAGTAATAAAACTATGAACTTTTTGGGAAAGTTGTTCACCAGGCTATAAAATCTCACTAATTAATTCTCTCTTTTTTTTTTCCTGTCTCTAATTTTTAAAGTAAGTTTAAAACATCAAGATGTTGGTCCTCAGTCAACAAAAACAACAACAAAAAAACATTCCTTGACTCTGCATGCTTGTTGAACTCTGACAACGGCGTGGAGAACTCCTCTGAATTTTTCAGGTCGTGTTTCCGTACTAAGAGCTCCAGCAATAGCTCTAGAGTCCTGTGAGAAGCTTCCCCAGAAGGACAGCAGATGTGGCATTCATATGTTTCCCTGATGTTCATTTTCTTGAACTTGATTTCATTTACTCTTTTAACTCTTTTTTAAAGAATAGTGTTCTTGGCTTAAAATATTAGTTTTATTTTTCCATAAATTTGCACAAGGCATTAACTCTAAATATGGATAACAAAATCAAGTAAATTCATTAGTCAACCTACAGTAATTGGGCTCAAGTTCAACATGGGTGGTGTTACACATATAAAATGCCTACAATTTTAAAATTAATCCCAACCTTGATCAAGAAGAGGTAAGAAAGTGCTGAAGAGCACTGCTTAATATCCTATGGAAGAGTCCACAGAGTTATTTTACTAAATAACTCTACAGGAAACTGGCTGACTCCCTATTTTCTGTGCTACCACAAGTGAGCACAGTTCAAACTTTACCTCTTCTGTGAAGTCATTTTATTAATCTCCGCATCCTTAGAAACTAGCATTGTCCCTATGGCACAGGCAGATGACCACTTTTCTTTTTCATTTGAATTATTCATTTTCCCCTTTTCTAGTCCCTAAACCAGGTTTTTGTTGTTGTTCTTTTTATTTTTTTGTTCTTGCTCAAAGTGTGGTCTACTGATCTCCCTCATAATTATCTGTACAGTCTAGACCAAAGCTACTGAGTTAATTTCTGAAGATGGAATCTACAACTCTGAATTTTTAACAAGCTTCCTGAATCATTCTCATTCACATGAAATTTTGAGACCCAGTCCTACACACACACACACACACACACACACACACACACACACGTGATATGACAGACATATTTCTTACTCAGAAAAATAAACTAAGCAGATGTTAGAAAGGAGGATTTTTCCATTAGTCTTTTTATTAGTTTACTAAAAGGAATGATTGTTCACCCAGGGGAGACCTATTTACTAGGGGAAGATGGAAAATGGTAATACCTTGTACAAAATCTGCTTCGCATTTGCCATTCATTGACAAGTGTGTCTTATGAAGAATCAGGACCCCTCATGTTCTCTGTAATCCTCCCACATTCCCATCTGGAAATGCAACATATTTAAGCCATATGAGTCCTTCCGTCTTCAAGAGCCCCACCATTTGGAGATGTTTGAAAATACACAGAGAAGAAAGTTCTAGAATGTCAAATATTTTAAAGTTGTAGAAATTAAGTACTAAACATCACATTTTAACCAAATCCATGCATTAAATACATTAAAGGGCAGTTGTTCTTATCACTGCTTTCTTTTTCCCCATAGCTTTTCTGATAGACATTTTCTGCCCTAGTGCTAGAATGGTCTGTGCAAAAGCTGGTTAAAAAAGCTGATCTCAATAAGTAATTTTCATGTGGACAGATGTTGTGCTGGTTTTCTGCTTGCTTTGCTCTCAGTCATTAAAGTATCTGGAATTGCTAGAAGGCTAATCAGCGATTTTTTGACAAATATCAAGTAATTAAATGATTATAGCTCTAGCTAACTTCTCAAGAAAAATTAATAAAGCCCCTGTCAAGTAGATGATCTCAGGCAGCCTTCTTTCTTAACTGCCCAGAAGTGTTTCTAATAATGTGAAAGCTTTTGCTGAGACAAAAGCTCTTAATGATAAAATATAGAATGCACTAACAAGTACCCTCTAAATTAGAAAACAGAAAACATTAAAAGAAGCATACTACCAAAGACTTGGGGCCAGAGAGAAATCAGTAGGCTATTTCATCAGTTTTTTCTGAGGGAAAAAAAAAGAAAAAGTCATTTGTATTCATAACCTGTACCCATGTTTGTCCCTTTATGCTCTTTGAGCTGGTTTTCTAGTGATAGTGATTAATTTGTATTAATTTATCCACTCTCTCTCACTTGTTTCCCATCACTGTCAGTACAGGGCTTTATGGGCCACTACCAAGATAAAAGAAGTGAGTCTGAGCATAAAGCAATGACTGTTAGCATTCCACTCCACCATCATCACCACCATCATCATCTAATATGGAAAGATAGGTAGCAATAGTATTAAATACATTGTTGAAAAATATAGTTTTTGTTATTGAATAATTGCAGTAACAACAAAAAATACTGACACTCTTTTAATCCTCATTTCAACTCTATGAGTGATATTATCTCCATTTTAAAAGGAAATCTAAAGCACAAAAAAGTGACCTGTGTTGCCCAAGGTCATATATGATGTGGTAAGTATCAGAGCCAGGATTCAAAACAGGCAGGCTAGCTTCAGAGCACAGACAGTCTTCACCACTATGTTATGACGCTATCAAGAAAAATAAATCAATTCATGTAGGTATGGACTCAGGACTTCATTATCAGAGCTCTAAACAACTGAGCTTACCAGTCACAGGTAAATCTTGCATAACAGTTTAGATGCATACCCAAGGTCCTCATAAAACTGAAGTGAATCATTTTTATCTAACAAAAAATATGCCCCGGAAAAAATAGGCATATCTCATCGTAGGTATAATTTATAAGATTAACATAAGAGAAACACTAACTGAGCATTATATTGGTCAGAATTAGCTGTAATGTAGTAATATTTTGGAGATTCAGGACCGACTTTACACTTGTAGACTTTAGCCTTTTTTCTGTCCACAGTACAGAGTTACTCAACCTCCTTTTGGAAAGTACTGAGGACAGAATTTGAGCATATTAATTAGTATGAACAGAATTTTTAAGGTATAAAAATATATTCATATAATTTTAAATTAGAAAAAATTTATTATTTTTTAAATGTTATACATGCACTCACATATACATAAATTAATCTCTATATATTGCCCAAGATAATGACAGAAAAGATTGTTAACTATAAATTTTAAATATACGTTGGGGGGTAAAATAAAGTTCAAGGGCACAAAAGTAAACTTACGAATTATACTAGGTAAGTTATCTGTCAAACAAAGAAATCGGAAAAGAGAAAATGATGATGAAGGTCTCTATGGACAAATAAGGAAGACGGGACTGCTATCCCAGGGGGACAGCCCAAGAGTTGGAGCTAATGATCCAGTCTCCTGGTTAATGACTGTGATCACAACTACACCCCAATTTACACACAACACTCTGAACACATCTTTCCAAAGTGAAGGAGCTTCACAGGTATCTTCGACTGCAAGGAATATACCTTAGGTATACCTCAGTCATTAAACTTTGCATCACCTTACTTTCCTCGTCTGTAAAATGGAAAGCCTAAAACTGCCTACCTTAGAGAATGGTGGTGTGAGAGACAATGCATGGATAGGCCCAAGCACAGTGTGTGACACGTGGTAAGATTTTTAAAAATGTTATCCCTTGACTAGAGTTATAAACCCAAAGAGCTGGAATTTTACTATCATTTGAGGGATGTCCCTTCTTTAGTTTGCAGAAGTAAGCCAAACAGTAAAGGAGACATTATATACCCTTTTTTCTTGCCTTTCTATGTCTTCTGTATTCTCTGAGTGTAGAAAGGTAAAATGAAAAGTAATAAATACTATTTTTAAAAGACACCATTGTTTTTCTTCTTATTTAGTCCTTAAAGAACTTTAGGTCAAAACAATCTACAATAAGGAAAGTCAAAAAACTTTAATTAGGATCTTGAAATTCCCTTTATAAAAATGCCACTATTACTCCTTTGGTGTCAGCAAATATTTATTAAAGACTTACAAGGCCCCAGGCACCGTTAGGGTGCAAACACAGGGAAAAAACAGAAGAAGTCTTTCTCCTTAAGATACTCAAAATTGAATGAGGAGACAGACCCAGGAAAAATTACATCCCCAAATAATCGTTTCATTGAAGGATTTTACAAAGTATGGTTAAATCCCAGACAAAGAATTGTCCATGTCTATTTAGAAAAATTAAGGAAGGCTCACAGTAGTAGGTGCTTTCCAAGCACTCAGGGAATTTCAGAGAGAATAAGAATATTCAAGGCACAGAGGTTGAAACTATAAATGTAAGAATTATAAACATGATTGGAGTAAAAGAGTGTGCTGGAGGAGAGACAGAATATGAGTCCAAACCGACTAGTAGGAACCTGCTCACAAAGGGATTTCATATCATAAAAAGGAGTAGAGAGAGATAGAGAGTGGATAACAGATGTATGTGTTAGAAAGCTAATTTTAATGACATAGTGACTGACTGAAGTGGGTTGACAAAAGATACAGGGATATCAAGGAGAAGACTATGTGAGAGTCCAAGCATCTAAACAAGGACTGAAAGAGCTGGAGTAGAGTGGAGAAGAGGCCTAAGAACAGTATTTAATGGAATGAATAAATAGGATCTGTTGTTGATTGATAGATATTGGAAATGAGAAGGAGTGTGGGTAGTGATGGCTCCATGATGAGGAATGCCAGAGGGAGCTGTGTGTATGAGTCTGGGTTTAATGAAGAGACAGAATTCACGCAGTAATTTGAACAGAGAAAGTTTATTACACAGAATCATTAACTAAAATGGGGGGAACCTACGAAAAGGAAAACAGAACATATAGGCTACAAAAATGACCAATGGGAGCAGCCACTACCTCTTTTTTGTTCAGGTGAAACATCTGAGGAAGCAGTAAGTTTGGAAGAGGCCCTTGTCTTCCACCAAGATCAAATTCCAGAAATTGATGAGCAGCCATGGCCCAGCAATGACCAAGTATTTTGCTGAGATGAAAATCTCACTAGGACTTCAGTCCCTGAGGTGGTGGAGGAAGCCATCTATGGGGAGGGTCTGCACTGCTAAATTCACTGGAAAGCTTCCACTGGGGTGCTGAGGAAAGCTGCCCATGGGGAAGTCTTGCTGGAGCCTATCAGGGGGAAGGAGCTATGAAAGAGAAACTCCTTCCACCTGAAGTATAGTTCAACATTCTGTCAAGACAGTTGGCAAAAGAGAAATGTTTACAGGGTCCAGGTTTATTATCACAGAGAAAGCAAGGAGGAGTGGATTTGGAGCTGAGAAGCAATAAATTGAGAACTGGCACAGTATGTGCAAGGAGAAGGTGAATTCTATTATGGAAATTTTGAGTTTGAGGTGCCTTTGGGGACACCCACATGGGATAATGGGTCTTGAAATCTAAAGAGAGGTTTGAGTAGAGGTACAGATTTTAGGAATTGTCAACAGATTTGTGGCAGATAGAGCCTTGGGCATGGATGAAATTGTTCAAAGAAAATGAGTTCTTTGAAAAGAAAAGATGCCAAGGACAAAGGGAAACAGCACAAGCCAAAAGGAGACAGAGGAAAAAGAGCCCACAAAAGAAACCAGAAATTAAATCGCAAAACAGTAGATTTATGGTCAAAAATGCGAGGAGGGAGTGGTGAACAACCCAAAGTGTTAGGTAAAAGAAAACCCGAAAATGTTCATTAGATTTGAAATTTAAAGGTAAACTTAGTGAAAAAACGTTCAATGTAAGGGTGATAGTCAAAGTCAAATTACATGGATCCAGATATGAACAAGTGAGGGAATAAAGACAGAAAACAGATTTTTTTCTTCAGGGCGGTAACTAAAAGAGGATGAAGTGTCAGTGGAGAGGGGTTTTGCTTGCTTGCTTGCTTGGTTTGAGGGGTGGGAGTTGGGGCTGAGGGACAGAGAGAGAAAAAAGTGGTGTGAAAGACATCTGAGCATGGGGGGGAATCCAGACAACGGGAAAGAAAGGAGATAACTGATGACGTAAATATTGGAGGAGGCAGCACACTAATGAATCAGAATCAGATAGAAGTAGAGAGGTACCCCCTCCTCAAGAATGTTTATTTGCCAATTAGTAAACAGAAATAGATGGTGGGATTTCTACCCACCCTAAACTTAATGATACTACCCAACTCAGAAACAAAAGAGTCCTTGAATTTTGGAGGTTGAAGGGAACTCAGAACAATGTTCTCAAAATGGCAGTCCGCAAGCCATTAACATCAGATTGGGATGAGAAAAAGCCCTTTTTATGAGAATTCCTTAGGAGCTAACTTAAAAAACAAAAAGGAGCCTACCCCAGGCCCTTTGGTGCTTTCCAGTTATAGGAGCTGTCACTGTGCTACCATGATTCATTTACATGTCTGTTTCTTCTGCTAGACTTTGAAATCCTCAAGACAGGTCTGGGTCTGACTCCTATTTATACCTTTAGTAACCAGCCAAGCACAATAAGGGTGGAATAGGTAAAGAAATGAATAAATCAACCCAAGATTCAAACAAAGGCAACAACTACAAAACAAAACAAAACAAAACAAAACAGGGAGAGCTCAGAAAGCAACACAGAGCCTTCTTCAACCAAAGCAGAGTCCTTGTTTTGACATATGCAGCTCTCTCTTCCTATTTCATTCAAAGGAGAGTCCTCCTAAAACACCATTTGAAAGCTAAGCTTTAGCCCAACCCATTCATTTCCCAGATAAGGAACCTGGTGAATTGAGAAGACAGGTGACTAGTCCAAAACGCCAGGGCTATTCTGTCACTACAACATAGGTCTCAGAGTTCATTATCAATAATAAACCAGTTAATTTTTCAATTCCCCCAAACTTAAACATTTATACTATTTACAATTCAATCCAAATCATTTTTCTGACCTTTTTTTTTAATATTTTTTTTATTATATTATGTTAGTTACCATATAGTACATCCCTGGCTTCTGATGTAAAGTTCGATGATTCATTAGTTGCGCATAACACCCTGTGCACCATGCAATACGTGCCCTCCTTACTACCCATCACCAGTCTATCCCATTCCCCCAGCCCCCTCCCCTCTGAGGCCCTCAGTTTGTTTCTCATAGTCCATAGTCTCTCATGTTTCATTCCCCCTTCTGATTACCCCCCCTTTCTTTATCCCTTTCTTCCCCTACTGATCTTCCTAGTTCTTATGTCCCATAGATGAGAGAAATCATATGATAATTATCTTTCTCTGCTTGACTTATTTCACTTAGCATTATCTCCTCCAGTGCTGTCCATGTTGCAGCAAATGTTGAGAACTCGTTCTTTCTGATAGCTGAGTAATATTCCATTGTATATATGGACTACAACTTCTTAATCCAGTCATCTGTTGAAGGGCGTCTCGGTTCCTTCCACGATTTGGCTATTGTGGACAATGCTGCTATGAACATTGGGATGCATATGGCCCTTCTCTTCACTACGTCTGTATCTTTGGGGTAAATACCCAGTAGTGCAATGGCTGGGTCATAAGGTAGCTCAATTTTTAACTTTTTAAGGGACCTCCACACTGTTTTCCAGAGTGGCTGTACCAACTTGCATTCCCACCAACGATGTAGGAGAGATCCCCTTTCTCCACATCCTCTCCAGCAATTGTTGCTTCTTGCCTTGTCAATTTTTGCCATTCTAACTGGCGTAAGGTGGTATCTTAGTGTGGTTTTGATTTGAATTTCCCTGATGGCTAATGATTTTGAACATTTTTTCATGTGCCTGTTAGCCATTTGTATGTCTTCATTGGAAAAGTGTCTATTCATATCTTCTGCCCATTTTATGATTTGTTTATTTGTTTCTCACGTATTGAGTTTGAGAAGTTCTTTGTAGATCTTGGATACCAGTCTTTTATCTGTAGTGTCATTTGCAAATATCTTCTCCCATTCCGTGGGCTGCCTCTTAGTGTTTTTGACTGTTTCCTTGGCTGTGCAGAAGCTTTTTATCTTGATGAAGTCCCACAAGTTCATTTTATCTTTTGTTTCTCTTGCATTTGGAGATGTGTCATGAAAAAGGTTGCTTTGGCCGATGTCATAGAGGTTGTTGCCTATGCTCTCCTCCAGGATTTTGATGGATTCCTGTCTCACATTGAGGTCTTTCATCCATTTGGAGTTTATTTTTGTGTATGGTGTGAGAGAGTGGTCAAGTTTCATTCTTTTGCATGTAGCTGTCCAATTTTCCCAGCACCATTTATTGAAGAGACTGTCTTTTTTCCACTGGATGTTTTTTCCTGCTTTATCAAAGATTAGTTGCCCAAAGAGCCGAGGGTCCATTTCTGGGTTCTCTATTCTGTTCCAATGGTCTATGCATCTGTTTTTGTGCCAGTACCATGCTGTCTTTGTGATCACAGCTTTGTAGTACAGCTCAAAATCTGGCATTGTGATGCCCCCAGCTTTGTTTTTCCTTTTCAACAGTTCCTTGGAGATTCGGGGCATTTTCTGGTTCCATACACATTTAAGGACTATTTGTTCCAGTTCTTTGAAAAATGTCATTAGTATTTTGATCGGGATAGCACTGAAAGTGTAGATTGCTTTAGGTAGCATGGACATTTTAACTATGTTAATTCTTCCGATCCATGAGCATGGAATATTTTTCCATCTTTTTGTGTCTTCCTCAATGTCTTTCAAGAGTGATTTATAGTTTCTAGAATACAGGTCCTTTACGTCTCTGGTTAAGTTAATTCCAAGGTAACATATGGGTTTTGGTGCTATTGTAAATGGAATGGATTCCCTAATTTCTCTTTCTTCAGTCTCATTATTTGTGTATAAAATTCAACTGATTTCTGAGTACTGAGTTTGTATCCCGCCACATTACTGAATTGCTCTATAACTTCTAATAGTTTGGGTGTGGATTCCTTTGGGTTTTCCATATAGAGTATCATGTCATCTGTGAAGAGAGGCATTTTGAGTTCTTCTTCGCCGATTTGGATACCTTTTATCCCTTTTTGTTGTCTGATTGCTATAGCAAGGACTTCTAGTACTATGTTGAATAATAGTGGCGAGAATGGGCATCCTTGTCGAGTTCCTGATCTTAAGGGAAAGGCTTCCAGCTTTTCCCCATTGAGAATGATATTTGCTGTAGGCTTTTCATAGATGGTTTTTATGAGTTTGAGGAATGTACCCTCTATTCCTACACTCTGAAGGGTTTTAATCAGGAAAGGATGCTGTATTTTGTCAAATGCTTTTTCGGCATCAATTGAGAGGATCATATGGTTCCTGAGTCTTTTCTTGTTGATATGATGTATCACGCTGATCGATTTGTGAATGTTGAACCACGCTTGCATCCCAGGTATGAATCCCACTTGGTCATGATGGATAATCCTTTTAATGTACTATTGGATTCTATTAGCCAGGATCTTGTTGAGGATTTTGGCGTCCATATTCTTTAAGGAAATCGGTCTGTAATTCTCCTTTTTGATGGGGTCTTTGCCTGGTTTGGGGATCAAGGTAATATAGGCCTCATAGAATGAGTTTGGTAGCTTTCCATCTGTTTCTATTTTTCGAAATAGCTTTAGGAGAATAGGTATTATTTCTTCTTTGAATGTTTGGTAGAATTCCCCAGGAAAACCGTCTGGGCCAGGAGTTTTTTTTTTTTTTTTTTTG
>NW_024425119.1:18396409-18431860 GCF_017311325.1 Ursus maritimus | reverse complement strand
CAGATTCGCTCTCATTTCCACCCTTAGAGATTCTATATTCTCATTAACATTTTTGTTAATACTTTTTTCAAGTCTACACATCATCTTGACCATTGTTACTCTGAATTCCATTTCTGATAATTTGGTTATATCCATATTCATTAGTTCTGTGGCAGAGGCCACAGACTCATTGTCTTTTCTTTGCTGGGGGCGGGGGGGATTTCTCCTTCTCGTCATTCTGATGAGGAGAGGTTGCGGGGTTGTCCAGAGCCCAAATTATTGGCCGGGACCCAGGCCGTGCGCCCTTGTTTTATAGGGATCTTAGGCATGTGGGCTTCTTGATTTTTCAGCCTGCCTTCTGGGGGAGGGGCCTGCCGAGCCGATACTCAGGCAACCCTGTTTGGGTAGAGTCTCTGTATCCCCTGCGAGGGGGGATGGGAATGGGCATAATGTGAGCTGATATTTCCAGGCTTTTGTTCTCTGGTGGCTTTCCCTGGCTGTTTGCTGTGCCTCTTCTGAGAGTCAGAGCAGCAGTGGCCGAATCTCAGCCTCTGTCTCAGAACAGAGGGATCGTGGACCGTTCTCCACTGATGTTCTGGCCACTTTAACTCTGTTACTGTTGGTGCTGCTCAACCCTGCAGCGTCCCGGGATGTGCGCCCCACAGCCGGCATCCCAGCCCTCACTTCCAGGGCCGGCGCATCTCTGTCCTTTGTGTTTCTAACACCGCCAGCCGCCAGCCGCCCCTGCTCGCTCTGGAGCTCCCGGTCTCAGTCTGGTCACTTGCATGCCCCGGCTCACGGTCTCAGTGTGCTCTCTCGCGGGTGCCTGTCTGCGAGTCCACCCGCTCCCCCGTGCAGGTGGCTACCACTTTCCGGTGCCCGAACGCGGCAGCTCCCTCCCCCTTCTGTTTATCTTCCAATATCTGTGCACGGTTTCACGGCTCCCCGCTTCGTACCTCAATACTCAGCGCTGGAGATGTTCATTTGTAGAGATCCAGATGTATCCTCCTACGTCTCAGGCTGATTCCATGGATGTTCAGGCTGGTCTGGTACCTATCCAGCTTGACTCAGGGGACCAGCTAAAAAAGGGGTCCCCTACTCCTCCGCCATCTTAACTCCAACCTAATCCAAATCATTTTGACCTCAACCTCACCCTCTGCTCAGCATGGTATCCTACACCTTCATTCAAGAAAAATCAAGAAACCATCTGTCTGTGGCTTATGGGTTTGAACAGCAGAAATGCATTGAGAAGCAGCTATTCTAATAACCTTTGAGACTCATAAACAAGAAAGAACCTCAAGGAACTGACTGAATGCACTGTGTTCTGCCACATCAATGTCCTATTTGAGCCAGATGATTTGCTATTTCTCTTGTAATAAAAAGAAAGTCCACAACTGCCCTTGGGAAATAATCCTGTGTCTTCTCACTTTTGCCATAAGCAATTAAATGAATCAAAATAAAAACTTTCAAGCTCTAACTTCGGGATTTAGGGAGAGAACCATCAAAAGTACCTTAGGAAAATTTTGTAAAATATACATTCCCTTGCTCTAACCAAGATATCCCGATAAATTATTATTAGCCCCAAGACAGTTTATATACAAAGAAAGAAAGAAGTGAAAATTAAATGAATATTAAATATATATACCAAGCCAAAAGTCAGAATAAAAATGCTAAACTACCTGTAGTAATATCAGATCAGTGAGATTTTGAGGGGAAGAGTATTATCAGAGATAATAAAAATGATGAAGGAAGATACAAAAAACATAAATACATGTGAACCTAAAATTGCATAATTAAAGGGAGAAATAGAGAATTCTACGAATTTTGAGATGTTAACACCCATCCCCATCTCAGCAATTGATAAAACAGCTACATACAAACTCAAGAAAAACATAAGTGATCTGAAAAACACCAAGAATCACCATGATATAATTATGTTAACAGAATCAGCAAATGCAGAATATATATTATTTTCAAGTGTACATGTCCATGATATATTCACCAAGATAGAGCACAGAAGCATAAAATAGTTCTCAATAAATTTTTAAAAAGATTGAAATCTGACAGAGCATGTTTTCTGACCACAACAGAATTAATGTGGAGATTAACAACAATGAAAAACATAAATATTATTCCAATATTTATAAGACCTTAGGATAAGCAAAAGTTCTTAGAACACAAAGAACTCAAACCATAATAAAACTGATAAATTGGGCTTTTTCAAAATTAAAACCTTTCATTCTTTGAAAGATATCATTAAGAGAAGGAAAAGGTAAAATACCAACTGGGAGAAAAATTTTGTGACAAATACATAAGACAAAGGACTTGAATCCGGAATACTGGGTCTAGAATATCTAATAGAACTCTTCTAATTCAATAATAATAATAAAAAAAAAACCAATTTAAAAAATAGACAAAAGATGTGAACAGACACTTCACAGAAGAAGATATATGAATAAAGAACATGAAAAGGTGCTCAACATCAATAATCACTAGGGAAATGCGATCTGAAACTACAGAAAGATACAATGTACATATCTGGTAGAGTGACCACATTTTTAAAAATAAAAATAATCTTGTCAAGTCTTGGCAAGATATAGGACAACTGGAATTCTCACACACTGCTGGTGGGGATATAGACTAGTACAGCCACTCTGGAAAACAATTCGGAAGTTTAAAAAAAAAAATAGAAGTTACTTTCCATACACTCTAGCCATTCTACTGCTCAGTATTTATACAAGAGAATCCAAGACATAAAAACTTGTCCATGAATGCTCCTAACAAACAGAAACTAGAAACAACCCAAGTATCCATTAACAGGTGAATGGATAAATAAATTGTGGTATATTCATACAGCGGAACACTAAACCATTGATATACACAACTACATGGCTGGACATCAAAATTATTATGCTTAGTGAAAGAAGCCAGAAATAAGAGAGAGAGAATATACTATATGATTGAATTCATATAAGTTTCTAGAAAATGCAGATCAGTCTATAACAGAAAGCAGATCAGTGGCTGCCTGGGGACAGAAGAGGAATAGATTACCAAGGGGCAGAAGAAACTTTTGAGGATGCTGAAAATGCTTTGTATCAAGATTTAGTAATGACTTCATGGGGGCAGCCATATCTTGAAATTGATGCAATACATATTTTGAACATACACATTTTATTGTACCCATTCATACCTCAGTAAAGATGTAAGAAATTTAAAAAACAATCCAGCATTGGGAGAGAGTCGGCTGACTACAGAAGAAATAAGATTAGCCAGGGGTTGATAATTATTGAAGTTAGGAAATAAGTGTAAGTACAGGGAATCATTAGAGTAATATCTTTACTTCTGCATTTGCTTTAAATTTTGCCTAAATGTTTCAAAATCGCAGAGTAAAGCCTATTAAAAATACAGTATTAATTCCTTGTAAAACCTGTAGAGAGAAGTTTATTTTCTGGCCATAGTAGTTGCTTAGCATTCTAGCCTCCATTTTGCTGGCCATACTACAACATGGCTTATATATGTTCATTAATATTTTGTTATGATTTTGTAAATGATTCAGTCCAAAGCATGGTAACACAGTGGGGGTGGAGGGATGGGTGTGATCAAGATCTCTGGAGATTATTTGTGATTATAAATTGGGGTTATTAAGAAAATTCAAAACTTGGAAATAGGCAAATGGATGACCACATTTTCTTTCAATGTCACGCCAGAACTTGTCTAACAAACATAGCTAGGATTTATTTAATTCTCTGGGGTATGTATCTTTGTTTGATGAACTATTTACCATTGATTAGAATATTTCACAATTTGGTGGAGAGATGTTAACTTATAGAGAACTTACAGCGATGCAAACGGTTCTCGTCCAATAACAATAAATGTCTAGTTGAGATTTTAATCTGCTAAAGATGCAAATGACTCCTGCCTAGTTAAAAAAGAAAAAGATAACCCCAAATATTACACTTTTTCTTTAGGACATCAACTGGGTTTGTCCTTAACTTGGCAATCCTTTACGCAGTATTAATTCTTTCAGTGACTACAAATATTTTTCTCTATACTCCTCTGATTCAGATTTACCATACCTCTGGTGGTCTCATTAAAAAGTTAGATATAATAGCCAAGATATGGAAACAACCCAAATGTTCACCTATGGATGACTGGATAAAGAAAATGCAGGGTGTGTGTGTGTGTGTGTGTGTGTGTGTGTGTGTATGTGTACATGCATTGGAATAAAAAAAAAATGAGATCTTGCCATTTGTGACAACATGGATGGAACCTGAGGGCATTATGCTAAGTAAAACAAGTCCAGCAGAGAAAGACAAATACCTTATGATCTCACTTATATGTAAAATCTAAAACAAACTAACAAACAAACAAACAAACAAACAAAACCTTCATAGATAACAAGAGTGGACTGGTGATTGCCAGCAGCATGGTTGGGGAAATAGGGGTCAAAAGGTAAAAACTTCCAGTTATAAAATAAATATATCAAGGGAATTTTTTAAAAGTTAAATCTTTATGTGCTCACTTCCACAAAATAGTCTAAAAATGCCCAAATCCTGCTTTGTATCAGGCATATTATCTCTCCATTAAAATCTTATAGAGATAGAAGCAAAGGGGACACTTATTTTTGGCTCATCTTGTGCCTGAAACACAAGTGCAGAACCCTACTGTAAATTGGGCTTAAGGCCTAAGGAAAATCTTCTTCTTTCACCTAACCCCAAATCTCACTTTTATTAGTAGGCGGCTATCCCAGCTCTTACAAATGAAGAGCATTAAGGTGGCCAAACTTGCCTTTTGAGTCAGCTTGTGTCCTGGAAAAAAAGAGAAGAAAGGGCCATACTCACGGGTGACCTTTTAGCAAATACTTACTCTTTGGTAAATGTGGCTTAATTGGTATTCTGAAATGCTAAATTAACCACAGCGGGGTAATTTGGTACCACAACCTGGTAGCAAGAAGGATGAGAAGCAGCAGCAAGGGGGCTTGAGTTAGCCAATTCCCTAGATACCTAACGCTCAACAGCAAGACTGATGGGACCAAGTCCTGGGAAAGGTTACAATCTAGTTGGACAGGCCAGACTTTCTGCTGCTATACAGCAGGAGAGCTGTCCATACATACAAGTTCTAGGTTAGAGGAACGTAAGGTCACTGCGGCCTGGGCTATTCAGACCGAAATGTGATGGGTGGAATGTAAGGGGCTTTTTGGCGTTTTCTTTTTCTTTTTTTCTTAGTTTTAGGAAAGAAGTAAATGCAGGAATTTATAAAATAACTCTGGAGAGAGGAAGAGTATAGGGTCTCTCCTGGAATTGGTATCTCAGGTATCTCAAGAGTGTAGATAGAGGAACAACGGTGTTAATACACATTACGTGTATATTTAAATAAAACATGAAAAGGCGATGAGGGGGGAGGGGACAGCAGGCAGGAGGACCACAGGCAGAAGGCTGAGTTCTAACACACACTGACAGCACCATGCAGTCTCTGGGAGAGGGGAACGCCTCGCCCCCAGCAGTCAGGCCCTCTCTCCGTAAGCAAGCCCTCAGAACAGTGATGATGGATGGCTCTCTGGACATTCCAGGGCTTCAAGTTTAGCAAATCTGAACAGCCCTCGAGACATCAACAGTAACTCCCCAGATACTCATGTTTATCTTCTTCTAAAACAAACTGGACCGGAAGAATGAAAATAAAGGGAGATGTCGTGGAAGGTGTGTGTTTTTGGTTTGGGAGGAGAAAAAGGCCCGTGTTTACAGGGGTTTGAACCCCAGACGAAGCAAACACTTAAGCTCGGTGTTATGTGCAGGGCCCAGAACCAGCAGGAAAAAGCCTGGAAGCCAGCCCTGGCCGAGCCACTAGCTGTCTCAGACAAGCCATCTAACCACCCTGCTCTTCCTTCCGTATCTGTAAAATGAGCGAATTAAATCAAGAGAATGATCTCCTAGTTTCCTTCCAACTCGAAGGTACTGAATACCAAATATTATGAGTACAAGAAATTGAATTTAACAATAGACCGAAAGAATAGGAAAGGAGTAGGGTTTAATTTTACCCAAACAAATCATCGGATCCACCTCTTCAGAAAACATTTAAGTTCTTTACCTTCTGAATAGAAACCAAGCTAATATGAGGGGGACGGGGACCCAACCCAACACGCGGTCATTGTTTTATTAATGAGATGCTGCCTCCTGCAGTACAAAATCAACACAGCGCCGGAGCCAGAATGTTTCCTACTGACAAACCCCAACGACTGTTCTAATAACAGTCTGGCTTTTCGGAGTTGTTTGTTTGTCTTAATTAGGGTGGTGGAAAGAAAATAGGATATAAAGTAAAAATTTTCTACAGTTTGCAAGCATCTGCCTGGAAATATTTGCTGGCTAAATGCAAGTCCCGCCCGAGCTGGCATTCGGTCCCCTTCACACGCTCTCCTCTCGGAGCCTGGTTTTCTTCTCTGTGCTTTGGGCCACCTGGCTTGCTGCTGAACAAAGAACAATCCTCTCCATTTTGCATTAGTCTTGCTTGAAGAGTTCATAAGAAAACAGTGATACCAAATGTGGCAGGCTCTTGAGAAAGTGTAATTACACAGAAACAAATAGGGTATGTGTTAGCCTAAATATGTCTGGAGTGATTTATTATTTTTGTTACAGTTCAATAAGTTTTTGTCTTTGATGTGGAGATTTTCATTGAGGAAAACGTATGGTAAATTCTAACAGCAAAATAAGCATTTTAAGAGCATGGACTCTGGAGCCAGGCTGCCTGGGTTTGAAACCCAGACCCAGCCCTTACGAGTTAGGTGGCATGGGTTAATTTGCTTCACCTCTCTGGGCTTCAGTTTCCTCAGCCATCAAGTAGGGGTAACAGTAAGACTTAGCTCCCAAGTATCACGGGAAGTCACCTTTGTAAGTCCCTTAGAATAACAGCGGGCACACCGTCAATGCTACTCAAGTATTTATTAGTACGAACAAATATTTGTTAAATAAATTAGCAGGGGGAGGAGGAAGATGTGAATCCTTACTTTCTCATATACTTTCCCTTTTATAACCACCATCCATGTCTCTCTTCTGCATCTTTCTATTCTGTAACAATTAATCATCTTTTTCCTATCCTTTTCTCAGATATGTTCTTTCTTGCGCTCTCAACATTATAGAGAAAATAAGAATCAAAGAAACGTAGGGCAAGAAAGTATTTCTACTAGGTTTAGTCCTTTCATCTACAAGGAAAAGGAACTGAGACCCAGAGAGACTAATTGCAGGTCTAGGGTCAAACAGCTAATGAAGGATCACTTCTTATCATACATTTAAAAAGCTCCTTGTCCTCGAAAGCACAGTATTTCTGATACTGAGCCTCCCCGTTACTTCCACCTCTCCTACCCTCCTTCTCCTCCTCCTCTTCCTGTTTTTTTCCCTTCTCTCTTTCTCTCCCTCAACGACACCTCACACCAGTGGAGAGCTAGAAACCGAGTATCTTGCTCAAGTCTGTTCTTAATGACCTTCCTTATCTGGTTGCTTGAATTCCCTTTTGCTGGCATAAATAACATGCCCATAGTTCTGAAACAAAAATGGAAACCCAGGCTAGAATTAGAGTCTTTTACCTTTTTTAAAAAAGAACTGATATGTGAATGAGTTGAGAAAACATAAAACTTCAATCACAGGTGATTTTGCATTTAGAGAAATAACTTTCTTTAAAAGAATGAAGGTATCTGAAATTGGTACTATTCTAGAATTCAAATGGACAGGTATACACCGCATAGAATTGAAACGACACACATATTCAAGCCTCTGGAATCTTATTGGTTTCCATGCTGTGTTCTTTCAATCCCCTGGCCACTAGTCACTCAGCCACCAAGGTATATACATCAGTATAATTTATTTATCATTTATTAACTACTATCTGCAGAGAATCTGGTGACACATTAAACAAACAAACAAAAAAGCCTAGCAGTGTAGTTTATACCTTAGTGGGATAAACAGAAAAACCAGCAATTAAACAAGTTTAAGTGTTAAAATGGAGTAAAACACATACAAGTATCGGTCAACAGAGCCTCAGTCAAGAGTTAAATGTACAAAAGAAGACAGTCTAATCCAGTCAGGTTGGGTGACATATAAGTAACTAATAAACAAATACGCATAATTAGCAGTGAGATCACTGCTGCAAAGACGATGATCAAGATGCTATCATAGATGAGAAAAAGGAACAGGGGGAGGCTCATTTATTTGGAGTATCTAGGAAGGCTTCTCTGAGGAAGTGGCCTGAGTTCACTGCAACCTGGAGAATGAGCTGAGTAAAAAGTGACCCAGGCAGAAGAACAGCATGACTGGAGTCCTGATGGAGTAGAGAGCTCAGTGCTACTGGGTTTAGGGCTGAACGGGGGCCAGCTGTGCCTACTGGTTGTGAACAAGAGATGGTGCCCGATGAGCCTGGGGGTAAGACAGAAGCCTGCAGAGCCTCAGAGGCAATGTCCAGGGTCTGTATTTTATCCTAGGCAATGAGGAACCCTTGAAAGATGAAAAGCAAGGACATTACATGATCCTATTTGCATTTGAAATAAATCACTATGATTACTGGTGTGGAGAACGGATTGCAGGGGGATACGGGTAGAAAGAGGGAGAGCAATTAGAAATTCTTCCAGTGGTGCATGGAGGGATAATAATGGATTAGACTGAAGTAAGAAGGCAGTGAAGACATGGGAGAAAGTCAATCAATTCAAGACACATTTGGGGGTTGAATACTTATATAGTTTATTGTGATAAATTGCAGAAGGGGGACGTTAGTTATAAAGGACACTTCCGAGTTTTTGGCCTAAATTTTCTTTCTTAATTTCACTCAGTACCTTTTTTTTTTTTCCTTTTCTTCATTCGCTGGTCATCTTTCTTTTGCCCCTGGTACACTACAGAAAGAAGCAAAATAATAGAACCAGGCTATACTCTTAAAGTTTATAAGCCGTAGGACTTCACATTGGATAAAAATGTGGGCCAGCTCTATAAATGTTTCATTATGATTTGAGATTGTCCAGGATTTGCCAAACTATTTCCTATACCCTCATCTTAAATTCTACCAATAGAATATCCATTTAGCCCTACACAGCATTCCATCTCTTAGAATTTTCCAGGCAAAATGCAAATATCCTAGGCAAGGTCAATGCTATATGTCTTTCACTCACCTCAGAAAGAAAAATTTTAGTAGAGAGCTGAGAGGAAGTCCTTCCCTGAGTTGTTATCATAAGGTTGGGAAATGTGAAAGAAAAAGAGGAAGGGTACTAAAAAGGGAAATGAAGGATACCAATTTTTGGCTTTTTCAGAGCTTGGCTGATGACCAATGTTAGATGTTACTTACTGATTAGAATGTCATTTTCTTGGGATTTGCATACATGCATATTCAGGTGGATAATCAGTTGACACAAATAAGAAAGGTACATCTAGTATATGTTAGAACACAGTTAACAGTTGAGAGGAAATCACACTGTGCTTACAAACATGACTGCAGAGTATTGTGTGATGCTCTTTTCTCCATGCATCAAAAAAAAGATCAAGAATGAAACTAATTATGCTGGAAAAGCACATCCAGTCAGAAATTTGGGGAAAAAAAGGTGTCTGGAGCAATTAAAAGCAAAGACTTTAAAGCAAAAAAAACAAACAAAAAACAAACAAACAAAAAACCATTGGAAGTTGAGAGAAATTCACCAAGGACAGAAACCCAAGAAAAATCAGTACAAGATTAATTGTGGGGGCGCCTGGGTGGCACAGTGGTTAAGCCTCTGCCTTCAGCTCAGGGCGTGATCCCGGCGTTATGGGATCGAGCCCCACATCAGGCTCCTCCGCTATGAGCCTGCTTCTTCCTCTCCCACTCCCCCTGCTTGTGTTCCCTCTCTCGCTGGCTGTCTCTATCTCTGTCGAATAAATAAATAAAATCTTTAAAAAAAAAAAAAAAGATTAATTGTGAAGTTAGATTTTGACTCTTTATGTAAATAAAAAGATTATACAGTAAAAATAACTAATACAGTAACAAACTTGAAAACTTACAATTATATTAAGAATTTAAATAGAAGTTCAGTTATTTCATTCATTCATAATTGAAAAACCATTTACTGAAACTCTAGTACATAGATATGAGACATTTTTGTTTGCTCCTTCACTGAATCTTTTTTTTTAATTTTTTATTATGATATGTTAGTCACCATGCAGTACATCATTAGTTTTTGATGTAGTGTTCCATGGATTCATTGTTTGCATATAACACACACTGCTCTTTTCAGCAACTGTTTTTTAAGAACCCACCACTCCCTGTGGATGAAGTAAATAGATTGATAAAGTCCCTGTCCTCATTAGAGCTTACATTCTAGTGGCAGAAACAGACAATAAATACGTCATCAAATAAATAGGTAAGAATTTCAAATAGTTCTAAGTTCAATGAAGAGGTAATGGGATGGAGTATAACTAGGTAAAAGAACAGAGGAATTAAGGAGTATTGCAGCTAGGGTCAGTGATGGTCACTTAGAAGACAGTAATATTGAAACTGAGACGTGAGCAAGAAGAAACTGACCACGTGAATATTTGGCAAATAAGCATCCAAGCAGAGGGAACAGCAATGGCAAAGACCATGAGTGGGGGAAAGCTCTATATGTTTAAGGGACAAAAGGAAGCAGAGGTGGCTGGACGATCATGGCAAATAATGGGTAGGCGGTGGTGACTTTGGTGGAGAATCACAGGCAATGGATTCAGAGGCAAATACTGGGGACCCTGAGAAACACGATATTGCAGTTAAATTGTATTCTAGTCACAAAGAGAAGCTATAGGAGAGTTTTAGGCAAGATCTGATGTGATCTATGATCTGATCTATTGTGGGAGAAACAAAGACTTTTTAGAAGATTTGTTCCCCATTCAGGAGGGACAGAGGAACTCAGAGGTACAGTCAGCCCAACTTATGTGGGAGGATTATAGGAATCCATGGGGTGGGGGCAACTAAGCCATCTGGTGAAATTTCAAAGCTGATTCAGCCCAAGGAAGTAAGAAAAAGAGAGTAAACAGAATTCCATGAACAAAGACAGTGTAAGCAAAGACACTGTAGCAGGACACTGCGTGCATGGACAGAGGAATTAGAGAGGTCAGGGTTAGTGGAGAAAGGAAGTTAAGACACAACATGGTGAGGTCTGAGCTGGGGTAGAACAGGACAATTCATGGAAGGTCGTGTGTGTGTGTGTGTGTGTGTGTGTGTGTGTGTGTGCGTGTGTGTGTAAACTTGGACTTTACTGTTTGGATATGGTATCAGAGGATTTGAAGCAGGATGGTCAAAAAGTCCAATTTATGATTTAAACAAAGTAACCCAGGCACTGTCAAAATCAAATTTGACCATAGGAATAGATGCAGAAGGAAGGTTACTAGGCTGATAGCAGTTGATCAGAACCTGAATGAAGTTGTGCTGGGAGCAGTCATACTAACGGCTTGAACATACCGTTGCACTGACGCTGTTCTAGGTACCCTTTTCAGCGATTAACAGCTATTAACGCATCTAATGGTCACAAAAATCCTATGAGGTAAAACCTATTCCTATCCCCATTTTATAGATAAGGAAACTGAGGTAGAAAATAGTTAAGTAACTTGCCAAAAAGTAACAGAACAAACAATACAGTAATAAAGCTAGTAAGCAATAAAGCTGGGAGGATGAGGGGAAGGCATTCAAGAAATATTTAGGGGAAAAAGTATTTCAAGAAATACCTAAGGAACAAAATAACAACATTTCGTAAGTAGGAAAAGTTAAGAAAATCCCCCATTTCCAGTTGTGCCTTGGGTGTTTAACTATGGCACTAAATGACACAGAAAAACAGTGCATAAGAAACTAGCAAGGCTGTCAAGACGTGGATCATTCAAGTGGGAGATTTTGAGGCATCTGTGGAGTATCTAAGTGGGTACAGTAAGCAGGAATTTGGAAAAGTAGTTTAAATCACAGAGAGAGGTCTAAGACAAAGATATAAAACTGCAAGTCACCGGGTGTATAAACAGAAATAAAAACCATGAAAAACTTAAACAGAAAAGGTACATGTACCAATAGCATAAATAGGAAAGAAGATTATTGGGCTCCAGTAGGTATGTTTCTTCCCTAACAAGCCAATGAACCAGCAGTCCTCAAAGTTTCAGGTATGTTCTTAGGGCAAGAAAAAAAAAAAAAAAAAAAACCCAGAGGCTTTTATGGTCAGTTTAGAGGAAGAATAAGTACAGTATTTTAGTTGCTTACAGTTTTTAAAGAAAACTTTATCTTAAAGCCAATATGTAATTTAGAGTTCAACCAACTAAAATATTTCAAGCTGTAGAGTTCACTGAAATTGATGATGGAATTCTTATTACAGATTTACTTAAGAATGGAAGATTGGTGGGTAGAATTTTATTTTAAGGTGTAAAATATGTAAGAATCATTCTTTTTCTGGGAACTACCAATCATCTAGTCAAAAGTGATGAAAACTAAGAAATAATAAGGAACAAAATAAATCCTCTTTGTACACACCATGCCACTGAAAATCTAATAGAAAGTATTTTTTCTCTAGGGGATCTTTTTCCTATAAGATGTGACTTTGGATTCCAAGTACAGAAATTCTCCTAACTATAATGTGTAGAAAACTAAGACATCGACATGTACAGGTTAAGCAAGAGAGGGAGACAAAATCTTTTTTTTTTTTTTTGATGTAGTGTTCCATGATTCATTATTTGTGTGTAACAACCACTGCTCATTACAACACATGCCCTCCTTAATGCACATCACCAGGCTACCTCATCCCCCCACCCCCGCCCCCCTGAAATCCTCAGATTGTTTCCTGGAGTCCATAATCTCTCATGGTTCATCTCCCCCTCTAACTTACCCCCCTTCAGTTTTCCCTTCCTTCCCCTAATGTCCTTCGTGTTATTCCTTATGTTCCACATATGAGTGAAACCATATAATAATCTTTCTCTGTTTGACTTATTTCACTTAGCATAATCCCCTCCAGTTCCATCCATGTAGACACAAATGGTGGGTATTCATCCTTTCTGATCGCTGAGTAATATTCCATTGTATATATGATGTGGTTGATCTTCTTGATCCATTCATCTGTTGAAGGGCACCTCAGCTCCTTCCACAGTTTGGCTATGTGGACATTGCTGCTATGAACACTGGGGTGTATGTGCCCCTTCTTTTCACTACATCTGTATCTCTGGGGTAAATACCCGGTAGTGTAATGGCTGGGTCATAGGGTAGTTCAATTTTTAACTTTTTGAGGAAATCCTCATCTCCAAAGGCAAGGGAAATAAAAGCAAAAATGAACTTTTGGGACTTCATCAAGATAAAAAGCTTCTGCACAGCAAGGGAGACTAAATTCTAAGAAAAAGATGCCATTCTTGGTTTGTCAGGGGATGAAAGTGATCTCTTAAACATGTTCTCTAATCCACGGTCTCTGTCTCTCAATCAGAGAAAAGATGGAGCAGAAAAGCAAAATGATAGTTTAGGACATAACTGTACATAAACCTACCAGCTTACTCTAAAATTTACCAGTATGTTTTACAAAGTACTATAGCTGCAACATGTCTATATCCTAATGTTCCATTGCCAGTCACTAATTAGATAGACAGACAGATGGACAGAATGTGTGTACAGAGACTTACAGGTATAGTTGACCCTTGAACAACACAAAGGTTAGGAGTGTTGACCCCGGCACAGTCAAAATTTTGCCTATAAATTCCAGCTATCCAAAAACTTAACCACTAATAGCCTATTGCTGACTGGAAGCCGTACTGATAACATCAGTCGATTAATATGTATTTTGTGTGTTATATGCATTATATATTTTATTCTTACAATAAAGTTAGCTAGAAAAAATAAATTATTAAGAAAATTATAAGGAAGAGAAAATACATTTATACTACCATATTATATTTAGAAAAAAAAATCCACGTATAAGTGGACCCATGCAATTCAAACCTGTGTTGTTCAAAGGTCAAGTGTACTTTCTAACTTATTTCTGTCCTTTTATTCAGTTCTGTTATCAACTCTTATTACCTGTTTTTCATTTATTCTGAATCTACTTCTCAAATTCAGGCACCGAAAGTTAATAGAATACCTCATATGTGCCTGGAGATAAGATAGGAGTATGATACAGTCTTTGCCATAGAGATACAGTCTGGTAGAAGGACAAATAAGGGCTTGCTAATCTCTCTCCTTGATAACTATACACTTCCTTTCTCTTTTTCTGCTTCCCTTAACAAAGAAAAGGTCACCCTTGAACAACCAATAAGGTGCCTGGATTATACTTTTTAAAACTGAAGCATTTGGGAGCCATTAAACATCATTTTATAAAAGAATCTTCAGGCGGGTGCCTGGGTGGCTCAGTTGGTTAAGCATCTGCCTTCGGCTCAGGTCATGATCCCAGATTCCAGGGATCGAGTCCCATTGTAGTAGAGTTTCAGGTTTGTGGGCCATACATGATGTTTGTCTTATGAAAAAATTTTAAAAACTATTTAAGAATGTAAAAACCAGGGCTCCTTGTTCAGCAGGGAGCCTGCTTCTCCTTCTGCCTACAGCTTCCCCTGCTTGTGTGCTCTCTCTCTCTCTGACAAATAAAAAAAATAAAATCTCTTAAAAAAAAAAGAAGAAGGAGGAGGAGGAGAAGAAGAAGAGGAGAAGGAGGAAAAATCGTCGTCGTCGTCTGTGATTTGGGGTGATATTCTTGCCTTAAGGATCATCAGGTTTGGTTAATAATGCCTATCTTAACTCACAGACCTGATCATTATAAAAATAGACAGTATATGTGAAAGCATTTTGAGCAATTATAAAAGGTTGTGATTACCATCTTAAATCATCAACTTCAGTTTTAAGGTTCTCCAGTGGATTCCACTACAAACCTCATTTCTCCTCTAATTTTCTTTAATAATATGGCATCAAATATTTAAAGCAAAAATTAATGGAACAAAGAAATATAGATAAGTCTACAATTGTAGAAAAATTTAACATGCTTTTCTCAATAACTCATGGAACAAGCAGGCAAAAAAATTTAATGATACACAACAGCAGAACAAGGAGATATACAAACTTGACCTAATGGACATATATAATCCTGCATCAATCTACTGCCGAATATATACATTCTGTATAAATTCACCTCAAACATGTATTGACCAAATACTGAGTCATAAACCAACTATCAATAAATTTCTAAGAAAATTCCTAAGAAAATTATATGGAGAATGTGTTATGAACTCAATGCAATTAATCCACAAATCAGTATTCTTTAAATATCAGAAAATCTCCAAGGGTCAGAACCATTTCTGAAATCAGAAAAGAGTATAAATTTTTAAAAAATTAAAATAGAAGACACCAAAATTAAGAACATCTGTTTATTTTAAAGAAATTATAGTCCTTAATGGCATATACTGAAAAAAAGAGAAAAACTAGAAAAAATGAGCTAAACATTAATTTCAATAAATTAAAGAACATCAAATTAAAGTCCAAAAATACTAAAAGAAAGTCTAAGTATCTGTAGAGAAATTCATGAACTGGAAAGTATAAACACAATGGAGGGGACTGGCTCTTGAAAAGTTGGCTTTTTGAAAAGAAAAACTGATAAACTACTAGTGAACAATGAGAGAAAAGACACACCCATATTAGAAATGACAAAAGGAACATCTTGCAGACATTAAAGAGATTAAGAAGATCTTATGAACAGCTTATGACAATAAATACAAATATGGGACAAATGGATAAATTCCCAGAAAAATATAACTATGACTCAAGGAGAAAGAGGAAATATGAATAATCTTACAGCCATGAAAGGCACTGAATCAATAATGAAAAGTCTTCCCACAACTAAACTCCAGGAGCAAATGGTTCCATTGGCCAGTTATCCAAATATAACTCATGCTTATTCTAAGAGGCTAGCATACTTTGATACCAAAACCCAAAGGAACAGTACAGAAAAGGAAAATTACAGGTCAACCTAACTATAAACAATAATGCAAAAAGCGTCAACAAAAAGGTGGCAAACTAAATCCAAAAACATAAAGAAAGGATAGTACATTTTAACAAAGGAGAATTTATTCCAAGAATATGTTCAATTTAACATTAAAAAAGGCAACTAATTTAATTCACAACATTATCTCAATGTAAAAATGCAGGAAAAACATTGAATAATATCCAATATTTGTTCATGGTAAAAAAATATTTAGCAAAAAAAGAGTAAAAGAGAACATCTTAATCTGGGAAAGGAGAGTTTGACAAACTTTTTCTGGTTAAAGAGCAAGATAAGTATTTTCAGGTTTTCAAGCCGCATGGTCTTTGTTACACAACTCAGCTTTGTCATTGTGGCATGAAAGCAGCTATAGACAATATTTACATTAATGGACACATTTGTGTTCCAATAAAACTTTACTTACAAAAACGGTTGGCAAGCCAGATTGGGTCATGGACAGTAGACTGCCAACTCCTGAGTTATAGGCTCTCTATAAAACATCCTGGTATTTATCACAATTAATGGTGAAACCACTTCCTTTGAGACAGAAACAATACAAAATTCCCCACTGTTACAACTGTGTTCGCATTGCATTTGAGGTTCTGGTCAATGCAATTAGGTAAGAAAAATTTTTAAAAAAAAAAGGTACAAGAATTGGAAAAGAAGAAACAGAACTGTCATTATTTGCAGAAAAAAAAAATAATTGTGAATATACAAAATCCCAAAGAATTTACAGATAGCTTTAATGAGGAGAATTTTGAATAGTTCCTGGATACAAAAATCAATATAAAAATATATTCCTACAAGAAATAAAATCTAAAGTGATATTATTCACAATAGTATAAAAAACATAAATTAACTAAGAATATATTTATAAAAATATGTATAAGACTCCTACAGAGAAATTTATGAAATTGAGAAACATTTAGAAGAGCCAAATAAACAAATACAGAAAACATGTTCATGAATCGTAATCTCTGTTTAGAGATGTCAATTCTCCCCTGCTCTATAGATTCAATACAATTGCAAAAAAAAAAAAAAAAACAAAACTCAAAACAGTCATTTTGTGGAGTTTGACAAGCAGATTTTAAAATATATACAAAATTTCAAGCAGTCAGAATAGTTAAAACATAAGAGCAAGGTAGGAGGACTTGCTCTCACAGATATCAAGACTTTTTTTGAAGCTCAAGTAAACAGAAAAGCATGGTATTAGGCCAATGACAGGGACCTAGGAACCAGGTCACATTGGTATGGGAATTTATATACAACAGAAGTACCACTGTCAGTACAGACATAGCAGATTTTTAAGTAAATGGTGCTAAGAAAATTGGATATCCATGTGAGATAAGATTCTTATTCACAAAATACTAAATCAATCAGACTAAAATGAAAATACTAAAACTATGAATCTTTAGAAAATACAAAAACATATCCATATGACCTTAGAGTAGAGAAGGATTTCTTAAATAAAACACAAACAAAATTGTCCATGAGGAAAGTGATTAATAAATTCTTCCACATAATATTAAGAACATCTGCTTATCTAAAGAACTATAAAGAAAATGAAACTACAGGGATGCCTGGGTGGCTCAGTCAGTTAAGCGTCTGCCTTCAGCTCAGGTCATGATCCCAGGGTCCTGGGATCAAGTGCTGTATCTGGCTCCTTGATCAGCCAGGAGCCTGCTTTTGCCTCTGCCTGCCACTCCCTCTGCTTGTGCTCTCTCAATCTGACAAATAAATAAATAAAATCTTTTAAAAAATTAAAAGAAAATGAAACTACAAATCATAGAGAGGACAATATCTACTATGTATAAACACAAAAAGAAATTGCTATCTCCAATATAAAAAAACAATTCTTATAGGTTTAAAAGAAACAACACAGTAACATTCATTGCAAAGAATTTACACGGACAAAAAAAATAAAAGAAAAAATAATACAATTGAAAAATGGGCGAAAGTTTTAACTAAGCAAAGTGGCAAAAAAAAGTCTAGACACCAAATAAACATAAAAGCTGAATCTCAATATCATTACTAATAATCAGGGTCATGCAAATTTCCATAACCCTTATATATCCATCAGACTAACAAAAATTTTTAAAGTTTAATTACACTAAGTATTGGTAAGGATGTGGCAATGAAAACTATATACTACTGGAAAATGATCTGACATTGTCCGATAAAATTGATTTCTATTTCCTTTGACTGAAAAATTACACATTTAGAGAAATTGGTATATGTGTGCACTAGAAAACAAGAACAGTCATAGCTGAAAATGCACCAAATGTACCTCAACACTAGGATACATATAAATTTTAATAGAGCCATATAATGAAATACTATACAGCAATGAACATGGATGAACTATATACAGCTACAGCAAATACAACAATGTGGATATGTTTCACAAATCTGAGATACAAAAGCTAGGGTTAAAGAAATACATAATTCCATTCAAACAGTTTAAAAATAGCTAAACTAAAATGTAGCTTTTAGAGATACATATATAGGAGATATATTAATATCTCCTTTCTTTTCTTTACAGTTCTAGGACAAAAGACAAAATAGATACCTCCAGATCGAAGAGGTAGGACTGTGATTAGAGAGGGACAAAAGGGGTTGAGATTTGAGAGGAGCTGGCCAGCTTCTTTTTCTTGACCTCAGTGGTAGCTATACAATGTTTGCCACAGAACTGTTTGTTCACATGACAAGTATTTGTTTTATAAATGTTTCTATATAAATACCATATTTTACAATAAAGAAAAAAGCAAAGCAAAACAAAATGACAGCAAAACAAGACTACTAAAGCAGACCCTTGAACAACACAGGCTTGAACGGCACGGGTCCAACTACAGGCAGATTTTTTCCTTATATAAATACAGTATTGAAAATATATTTTCTTTCTTATGATTTTTCAATAATTTTCTCTAGCTTATTTTATTGTACTAATATAGTATGTAACACATATACCATACAAAATATGTGTTAATCAACTGTTTATGTTATCAATAAGGCTTCTGTTCAATAGCAGACTATTAACAGTTAATAATTTTAGGGGAGTCAAAAGTTATATGTGGATTTTCTACTACATGAGGGGTTGGTGTCCCTAACTCCCACATTCAAGGGTCAACTGTATTTGTGTGTGTGTGTAATATCTAGGTTCTTGTTCACTGAAACCTTGAGTTTTCATTCCATTGTACCAAATAACTTTCATATATTTTTTGTATTTTAGAAGTTACATTTTTCCCACTTAAATATATTCCCCTGTATTATTGAACTTCATTTTCTGGAAAATATGACACCTCTCATCATGTTTATTTATACCGTAACAGTAAATCTACAGATAAAAAAAAAAAAAAGCACAATATGCAGAATCACAGTCTTCCCCAACCCTACCGTCCAAAAGTAGTTAAGATGAAAACCTGACCTGACGTAGAACACACAACAATAACATGGATATACAAAGGAGATATGAGGATTCCTGTCTATCTTTCAACAGATGAAAATATGTAGATGACAATCACACCATTTGTACACATAGCAGACAGATTACAAATATACACAAAAGGCTTAGAGCAATCCAATATGACTGACTACTCAAAATACGTTACTCTTTTGTGTAGGTTTGCAAACTTCTACCAACAAGTATTATTATACAGAGGATATAAGACAAATTAAAAGCTTTAAATGCTAGATTTTCATCCATTTCTTAAATGTAAGTCCTATGCCCTATAAAAGGCAATTATATTCAATATCATAGTCTGAACCCCATACATTAAAAAATAAGAATTAAAAATGGTATTAACGGACACATTACAAAATTATTGAAGTAATGGTGTTTTTTTAACACAGTTTTCATGAAGCTATATTAGTTTGACATTCCTCTGTGCCTAGAATCTGTCTTCTCAATTCTATTTTGAGACTTTTGGCCATTTCTCTGATAGCAATGCCAATAGAGTTGCCAGTTGCCATTAATCTCAGTTCTGTGAAAGAATAAATCATTACTACAAGCAATTAAACAATAAATGCATTAAAGTAAGACCAATTAGAGCTAAGTCTAGACATTCACCATGTAGTTATGAGACAGGCTTGTCATAATCATTTCAACTTTAACTGCAAATGCCTTTAATAATTCTTTCCAACAGAAGCAAGACTGAAGATTCTGTTGTGGGAGTACCTGAATTCAGTAGAGTTTAAATTGAAATACACCATCAGGAATTTCAGTTGTATGTCTGCAAGGCTTTCCTGTACCATTAATTTGTATGCACAGAATTGGTCCTGAGCTTCGTTTGCCAACAATCTACCATACACAACCACTCTGAGATTTTTAACTGTACCCGCTCTTTTCCATATTTCCAACCTCTAACATATCGCTTTGTAAAGATGAAAAGAGTTCACAGCCCATGACTATGTGATTTTTCTTTCCTTTAAGTAGTCAACATTATACAGAAGATTGATTTCAAAGTGTTTTAATAATTTGGGACTTTGTGGAAATAAAAATATCTGCGGTCTTCTTGAACTCAGTAGGTGATCCTTACAAATACATCAGTTATTATTTCTTGTCATTTTTTTTAAGATTTTATTTATTTATTTGTCAGAGAGAGAAAGGAGAGGAAGAGCACAAGCAAGGGGAGCTGCAGGCAGAGGCAGAGGGAGAGCAGGCTCCCCGCTGAGCAAGGAGCCCGATGCAGGACTCAATCCCAGGACCCCAGGATCATAACCCAAGCCAAAGGTAGACGCTTAACCAACTGAGCCACCCAGGCGTCCCTGTTTCCTGTTATTTCTTAATACTCTGAATGTATGGATGAATTTAGGTACTTTCTAGAGGAACTGTGAATAAATTCTTTAATTTCTGAAGCTCTTGTTGTTGTTGTCCAGTTTTATATGCCACACTTTGATTACCTCAAAACATTTTTTTCCACCCTAAGGAAATAGAGAAATAATATAGTCCTTTATCTAATGCCTTGTAGGCAGATGCAAATTCTAATTTCTTCTATCTACCAACATATCAACAGCTTTTCTCATTAAGGTAATAAAAGGACAGAAAAGCTGTAAATACAGATGTTAATATTCCAATTTTGTTAGCAGGGAAAGAGATTAGGGTTGGAGAGAGAGGGCCTGATGGAGCAAAAGGAACCGTCCCTGAAAATCCAAGCAAAAACAGAAATGCTCTTAGGTATACCAAGTGATTACGGGGATCAGGGGGTTACGAAAAGTCATATTTTTATTTATTGCCATTAAGATATTTCTCAATAAAGGCAACCATGATGGAACATAATATTGAGAATCTGCCCTGTGTTTAGTGCCAAGGAGCAGCACAGAGGGAGCACAGTGTTTTGATACAGGTACAAAACACTGACAGGTATCCCCCCACTCCAATCAGGGTGGAGCCCAAATCCTAAATTGGTGTCTAACCGTAGGTGTCAACCCCAGTGACTTAAAAATACAAATACACTACTCGACAATTACATAGCAATTGCATCAATGATTAGTGGATCGTGTATGTCCAGTCCAGATCGTTGAATGAGCATCAGAGTTACAAACACTGAAACTGCAAGCAAAATATCCTGTGCACACACATACATGTAACAAAACTTTCTAGGAAGAGAGCCCATAGCATTTATAAACACAGTTTTAAAATGCATACAATCTAGCAGAATGTTTAAGATATTTGAGATTTATGTCATATTTAGTTCTGCATCCCATCAGAATAACCTCTATTCATGCAGACAGAAAAAATATTTCATTAGGGTTATGTAACTAAACATCTCAAGACTTTATTTTAGTTAAAAAAAAAAGTTCGAGTGGATTTTTTTTCATCTAACTATATCAAGCACTATAAACAGTATACTTTAAAAATAACTAAGGAAACTATGTCTTCTTGAATTGAGATCTTGCCAACGCAAAGAAATAGCTCATATTTTCATCTATCATTGCTGACTGGTTACAGGAATTAGAAACAGGAATGTAATGATAGGAACATGAACTTTTAACAATGGCTGAACCATACTCTAGCCTTGTTCCAAGTCTGCTGTCACCCACGAGATCTTATTATGACAGTTTAAAATGTCTTCACTGATAGCAGCATTTGAAGGATTAAGATGAAATCCATGTTTGCTTGTATACGTAATAGGGAGAGTGTAGGAGGTTAATAAATGTATATTTCTCATGGAATTAAAAGAGAAGGACACAGTGTTTCTATCAAGAGAAAAACAGATAAGAGGGAAATGTGTCTGTGATAGGAATATAAAAAATAATTCAATCTCCTCTTGAAAATTAGTATAGGCCTAGTAAATTAAGTCCGAAAAAAAAAATGCAGTCTGACTAAAATATCTCAGCCTACAATCAGGGAAAAAAGTCACTACAAATTGAAAATATAACCTGGCACCATAATACTTCATTCTTCTATGCCCCTGGAAATTAGAGAAGCTGAAAAAAAAATGTGTGCAAAATTATTCTAAGCTCTAACATTCTACAGTGATAGTGTTACAAATATACCAAAGTCTAATTTATATTTGTTAAATATAGTTGACCTTTATATATATCATCAGTATTAATGTTGGTTCTCTTTACACATAAGGAAATAAACTCCATCAAACCTAAATAATTAGAAGATCATGTTTAACCCTTACACATACATATTTATGTATATTAAAACAAATAGAATATTTATCACATTGGACAAAAATTGTAGGTCAAGGCTTACCTCAAACCCCAGCCTACATACTAATGATTAATTTTTTTTATTCATTCAACATAATTCATTCTTTCATGAACACCAGCATGTGATAATAGGAAGAACTTGTTTTTTGCAGTAAGAAAGACCTGAGTTCTAGTCTCAGAACCACTACGCACTAACTAATGGACCTTAAACAAGTAACTTGACAGCCCAACTTTTCCTTCTGTAAAATAGAAGTGACAAACAGCTCCTTCACAAAGATTTAAGAAATCTGACTTAATAGAAACATGTTTTCCTTTAGTCCATACTTATCATTGTTCTTTAATCTTCTTATTCCAAGTCTGATTTCAAATTCATGTGTTAAAAATAGAATAGTAACTGGCACATAATGGCCCTCAATATACAGGGACAACTGATAGTATAAAAATGGTCATGGTAACTTACACTTGTGGATATCTTAGTTTTACGTTTAATCTTAAGAAATATAAATATCCTAAAACTTATATCAAGAGTCATAAGAAATGCGGGGCGCCTGGGTGGCACAGCGGTTAAGCGTCTGCCTTCGGCTCAGGGTATGATCCTGGCGTTATGGGATCGAGCCCCACATCAGGCTCCTCTGCTATGAGTCTGCTTCTTCCTCTCCCACTCCCCCTGCTTGTGTTCCCTCTCTCGCTGGCTGTCTCTATCTCTGTCAAATAAATAAATAAAATCTTTAAAAAAAAAAGTCATAAGAAATGCACTGATTCTATTTGATATTTAAGAGTTAAAAACAAAGTCAAAGTTAAACCACATCTCTGTTCACTTTTGCATTTTTTTGTTCTAATTTCCTATGATACCAATGGAAGATCTGACTCATCTCTTATTTGCAAACTATTTCAGCAAACGTGGAAGCAATTTACAACCAATCAGGCTACATATTAAAATTTCACAATACTCTGTCATCTGTCATTGTCATCAAGAAGACCACTTCCTTCATACTAACTTCTGTTTTGTATTTTAAAACTGACTACACAATCATCCAACACATTAAGAAGACAGCCTCTTAAAACAATTTGCTCTGAGAGGGATAATTCAGTATGGAAGATTATTTCCTCTTAATTGATGTCCTAAACATTTTAATTGGTTTGACTAAACACTAATTATCAAAGCTTCAACCTTGTCATTGCCAAAATTCTTTCATTATTAACGTACCCATTACAGTAACAGCCTGAAGGTCCCTAAAAACAACTCGTTGGAAAATTCTTAGTCAAGAGCACACCCCTGATGTTAATAAAGGCCTGTGTCTGAAAGACAAATAAAAACAGGACCTGAGAAGGGGGAGTTAATCTATGCACAACTCATCTTTTCAGACTTGATTTGATTTTTCAGTTCCTAGAGAGCTGCAGTCAGAACGGGTTTTAGCCTGGACTCCAGGATTGCAAGTGACAGAAATCTAAGCTAATTAGTGTAAGCACAAGAGTAAGCAGTGGATGGAGTCTTATCACTGTGAATGGCATCTTATCACTATGGTTGAGATCATGTACTATGGATTCTTATTTTTGCTCCATCCTTTTTTAGCTGTGCAATCTTGGGCAAGAGAATTAAGCTTTTCTTTCCTTGGGTCCTACAAAATGGGGACAGAAATAAAACTCATCTCATGGGACTGCTGAGACAATTACATGATTTAATGCACATAAAGCACTTGGAAAATAGCCTGGTACATAATAAATGTTCAATAAATTCTTTTAAAGAGCAAAGATAAACCTAATTTTAGAGAGAACTGGAGTGAATGTTATCAGCATCCACTTACAGGGTTTGTTGTTGTTGTTGTTGTTTTTCCTGTCTACATTTCAATATTTCTTAACTTCAGACAAACAGCTAGCAACCAGTCTGAAAGAGCTTTCTTTCTTCAGATCAATAATAAAATATTTCAGGGAAGGACTCTGATTGGCCCAGTTTAGGTCATGCACCCTTTCCTGGACTAGCCACTCAGACTGCAGATGCGGTTCAACAATTAGCAAGTCTCCCAGTTTATGTCTGTTGTCTCAGCATAATGACTGATGGTACAATTACAATTTCTGTAACATTTTCTATGTAGTATTCCTGTCAAGATCTTTAATCTGAAGCTTATTATAAGGAAACAATAAAAAATGTCTAGGTGTGGGACATTCTATACTGTAGTCATCATGAATGCTTCAAAAAAAATTTTAAGATAGACTAATGAGATTAGAAAATATGACAACCCAATGAAATGCATGATCCTAGGGAGTAGGGAAACACCTACAAAGAACATTTTGGGAACAGTTGTGTGTGAAGAATGTCCTTGGCTCTGTGATATACATGCTGAAGAATTTAAGGGAAACACGTCAAAATGTCTGCACCTTATTTTCAAGTGATACGGGGGCAGGGGTGGATAAAAGGCTATATTGATAGAGAAAGAGAGATATGGAGCAAAATGTCACAAAATATTAACTATTGTTGAATCTGGATAGTTCAATATATTATTGTACTATTTTTCTGAGGCTTCTGTAGGTTTTAAATTTTAAAAAATTGGGGAAAATGACCCCATGTAAGTAATAAATTATATGGTCAGTCTATCTATATGATTGGACCAATTGGGGCCGGTTGTCTATCCTTGAACAATCGCTAAGTACTGTTTGACAGGGAAGCAAATCCATAAAAAAAAATGTCTGGTCCCATTTACAACAGGTGTCTCAAATATGAGGACGAAGAGAAAATTCCCAAGGAATTTGAAACCAAGGAAGAATCACAGTGTATCAGGCAGCCACCCAGTTCATGTACTGTAACATGCAAATTATTTCTAGTCCAAATGCTGTTATTCTTGAATTCCATTTTTCAGATGGAATAAGCCAAACCAGGGTCCTTTTAGCAAAGGAAATACCTCTTTCTCACTTACTTCCCTGAAATTGCGTGGGTCCTTTATATGTACCTAGTCTAGGTTAGGAAAACTTCACTGAGAGGGGCTTAGAATTCTTCCTATCATAGTCCCAATGGTTGGGTTTCAAACAATCTGAAAACTATTGACAGTTATCCCTTACTGCTATTTCTCTAGAACACTCTCTTCGCCTAACCAAAATCTATGAGAACCTGCCAACTTTCCTGTCACAAAGCTTCTTTTGCATTCAATAAACTTTTAAAGAGAATGCCCACTGTTGTTTATTTCATAATTTTGTAAGGTATTTGAGAAGTCAGGCCAAAGACCTTGAAATCTGAATCCCAGATCTACCATTCCTACGACGTCACTTCAGACAAGTTACTTTACATTTCTGATATTCAGTTTCATCATCAGCAAAAATAAGAATAATCACAACTGCCTTGCAAAACTGTTGTAAGTATTAGGATAAATAAGGTAAAACATGTAATGGTTGCTTTCTATAAAAAAGAATGATGATGATGATGATGATGATGTCTCAGCTCCCGCCCTTGAGAACCTCAGTGTCCAGTAACCACTGTCTCTCCTCACCTGTGTTGCTGCTTCTCCCAACCAATTAGAACTTGCTTCCAAAACAAGTGGCTCTGCCTCTATGGGCAAGTGCAACATAGAAATACAGACTTTTCTAAGTCTGAGGCAAGCTAGTTGCACAGCATCTTATTTTCATTTGCATCTTGTTTTGTTAAACATTACCGTAATCCAAATTCATTACAGTGCATCAAGTTCTAAAACTTCTTCCCTTTCAGACCTTTCTATATAAAATATTACTTTCTTTCTGTATAACAATAGTTCACATTCTCTCTTAAAGTAATTTAGATTTTTCCCATCACTAAATATGTCTAAATGTTTTTGTGAGTAAGTAGGACCTTGTTACAGAGTAATACGTCATCAATAAGACAGAAGACACAGCTGGTGTATTATCTGGTGCAAATCCATTCTTTCCAGATTAAGAATCTTTGTTAGCAGTAAGTGTGTAATAGATGGAAAGAATGTAGTTAAGCTATTTGGTATGAGGTTTTGATTCACAGAATTAGAAGAAAATTATTTTGTTTAGGAAATTAAGAAAGCAAGACTTCAGTATCAGTATATGAAACAATTTGGAATACTAAAAGTCACTAATATTTGTTCTAAATTGAATAGAGGAATTCCAAATATAGAATGGAAACTAGTCAAGGTTGAAGAACCCAACTTTCTCATTTTTACACTATAAATACCCTAATACAGAGACAAAACAGGAGAAAAGAGATAACCAACAAACTCCAGAAAATTTATAAACAAATTAACATAAAAAGAAAACAAATTTTAATAAGCATTTAGGGACATAATATTTCAAACAAACTAGTAGAACTCAATTATGTTAGAAAATGTCTGCAATTTGTCCATTTTAAGAGAGACATACATTTCATATATAGATAGTTGCCTTTATTCTATGGTTTCAGAAACTCCTAAAGGCCTGCTATGGTGTTGGATATGATTTCAAATTACTAAATTTTCTTGTAAGTTTCCATTGTGTGAATCATTTTACCTAAGTCACTAGAAGCAGAATCCAAAGTTTACAAAAATAGACAATGGCTGAAATTCCCTATGCAGCTAGATATTAACCTCTTCCTCCCTCCACAATCCCTTAACCTCAAAAAAAAAAAAAAAAAAAAAAAAAAAGAGAGAGAGAGAGAGAGAAGAAAGGAAATAGGAATTAGGACGCTGCACATAGCCATGAAGTGCTGAGAAGACTCCAGACAGCCAAACACAACCGTGCAGTTCTCCATATGAGCCTCGAAAGAGAAGTTATGGAGCTGCCTAGAGGAGAGTAACTGACTCAAAGTATTTTTCCACTCAATTCAGTGTACCTCTTACAGGAGATGCTGATTACCCAACTGCTAAGGTAATTGGTCCCAGCTTTAGAATGCTCTCTTAAGATAAGAGTCTTGGGTTTCCCCATCTGTCCAGAGAATCCATCTCTCCACCAACACTTTCTGTACTCTAGCTATCTCCACATCAGTTTCAGTTATCTACAGCTGCATAACAAGCTGCCACAACTTTTAGTGGCTCAGCAGGGACAGCCTCCTCTCTGCATCATGTGATAGACATTGGAGCTCTACTAGGACTCAAGAATCTAAGATGGCCTCCCCTACCTGCCTGGTACACAGCTAAGATGCTGAAACAGCTGGAGACTGACTATGCCTCACTCTTTCCATGTGCTCTGCAGCAGACTTGGAGGTACTCCTTTACCTAGTGGCTCGGGGCTTCAAAAGAACAGCAGAGAAAGCAAGGTTTTTTAAGTCCAAGCCCAGAACTGGCACACTTTCATTTTTGCCCCCGTTCTGTCGGTAAAAGCAAGTCAGTCACAAGGTCAGCAGAGATCCAAGGGTAAGACAAATAGATCCCATCTTGGAAGAGAGGAGTGGCACATGCTTACAGGGATGGGAGAAACTAAACCTTTGCAGAAGATCAACTTATAATTTAACTTCAGTACATTTTAGATAATGCCCAGCACACCATCACCTTAGATGATGACAGATGAAATCATGTTCTTACTTCCCAAATTCCTGTATTATTGATGTCTAATACAAACCACTTCATAATTTTCACATAAAATAATCTATAAGAAATTCTAAGTATTTCTACAGTCTTGGTGAATTGAGGATAGGGTCACTATGAGGGATTCTGGGTAGGTGGGGGTAAGTCCTTCAAAAAATGACACCCAACTCACCAAAAATTTGTTCTCTCATCTTGCCGCAGTCCCAGTCCTGCCATTACAGTCCTTCTTTATAGTGAAATATTAAAATGGAATTAAAAATAAGCATGCATTACCCAGACCCAGGAACACAGTACACTATTAGTAATAAACACAATTATAAAGGTCAGCCTAGAAATCATCTGCACAAGATCTTTGTAGAAAGACACATGAGAGAAGCAGTTTGAAGAGGATTAAAGAGAAGAGGGGCAAGAGAAAGAGAAAAAAACAAACCAGAAGTTTTAGGAAAAGCCTCTTAAAAGAAGCAATAGGTGTGGAAAGAAGTGAGACATACTAAAGGGAAATTCACCTGTGCTAACCTGACGTGGGTAGGTACATTTGGCTAACAAGGTTCCATCAGAAAAAACAATGGATAATGTTTTTGCTTCATCAACTGAAACTATAATGCAACTGGCTACTTATTAATGTATTATTCATAACTGACACCTTGTCAGTTACAGCAGGATTATACACTGATTTCCAATTTCCTGTATCCTGATACCCACTGCAGAGTTGAATCTCTGAAACTCTTTTGTATCCAATGCTAGGAATAAAAATATTTCCTAATTGCCAAAATAGACACTACTTCAAATATCCGTTTGTATTTTTTATTAGAATTTAAAGGATTAAATATTATAGTAACAATAGCCAAAACTGGGCTGAATAGACACTTAAATTAAAAAAACAAAACAAAACAAAAAAACCGCTTCTTACTGATGAAACACATTAATCCAGGCAACAAATATCTCGTGAACAATCATTATGTGTCAGGAAACCTTAGGGAACCAAAGAAGAATGGTCTGCCCTTAAAGAGCCTAAGGTCTAACAGGGGAGGTAAAATATACAGTAAATAGCCATAATATCAGATGAGGTGTAAAATTACCATAGGAGAAATAAAAGGAAAACTGCGGTAGAGTCTTAGAGGATAGAACCAAGAATAGCTTCAGGGAGGAGAAGCTCTTGATACACACTTTGAAAGGTGGGTGGAACTTTTAAAGTGAAAAACAGGAAGAGAAGAGCATTCAACATGGAGGCCATTGGGCAAACAATGAAAACTGTAGAATGTTTTCCGGGAATAAAAAGTCTAGAAAATAGGAGAGTTTAGAAATATTTAAGGTAGGTAAAGAATAATAATAAACAAATGAAGGTTGAAAAGGTATATGGGACTATCACTGCCATGCTAAAGATTTTGGGTTCTATTCCAAGGTCTTTCAATATCTTTGCCCAAGTACACTCAAAAGAATTTTTTTTTAAATGTATACTTCCTTGCATAATTTTTTTACTTGTTCAAATAGTGGCAAGGATATAATTTCCAGTAATATTGTAAATATTGACATTTTTAAAACACTTGTTACATCATTCTTTTAATCCAGCCATTAGAATTAACAATCAACCATATGAAAAATATACACAGACACTCTTAATCAGAAATTCAACACGGTTTCCTTTTGTTTCTTGAACTTCTGCTTCTATTCCCATTCTCCCCATAACTGTATCCTAATTTTCTCTAAAGTCTTTATAGATCAAGCTTTCATACTTCTCTGAAAAAAAAATATACTCAGTATATAAATGAAATCTAGTTTGTTTATACCTGCTATCGAAAGGCTGTGTTTTACGGGAGGTCATCAGAGAGGGAGAAAAGCCATGAGAGACTCTTAACTATAGGCGACAAACTGAGGGTTGCTGGAGGGGAGGTAAGTGGGGAGATGGGGTAACTGGGTGGTGGGCATTAAGGAGGGCACGTGATGTGATGAGCACTGGGTGTTACACACAACTGGTAAATTATCAAACACTACATCTGAAACTAATGATGTACTACATGCTGGCTAATTGAATTTAAATTTTTAAAAAAGGCTGTGTTTTACAAAAATGTTCCAGACTAAGTTATCATTACCATGATTATCAGTACACAACTGATCAAAGCAAATATTTTACAAATTTTGATAAATATTATTAAATATAAAGGTAGAAATACTATTGGAAATTTATCCCGTAATCAAACAGATGACACCTTTTTTAAAAAACTTATTTTGTGCATTAGTGGATGAATAACACTTATACAGAATCAGATTCAGCATCAACTCTACTTCTATTTTTTCTTTTAGAGATGTTTATAGATGTCATGTGAATAAGTATATGAGAGTAAAAGGAGTCCTATTATAAAATATCACTCAATTCTTTGAACTCTTCAGTTAATGTCAAAAGCCAGAGTGATCTATCATCAAAAATTATTTTTAGCTATCATCTGGCAATCTGATTAGATCCACCTTAATTTTATGCAAAGCAAGGATTAGATATCACGGGATCAACAAGAGAGTGTTAATAGAATCCAATTATCGCCAAAATTTCAAATGGCCCCTTTTTTAACACTTCAAAAATTTCACAGTTTGAACCAGTGCATAAAGATTCAGAATAAGTAAAACAGGCACCTCTTTTGTGACACAAGAGAAGGATAACTGTAAAAAAAAAAAAAAAAAAAAAAATCACAGGAAAGGAAAACCCACAGTTTGCATCCCAACTCCACAGCAGGCAGATCAATTTGAAAAAACTGTGAACCGTGAAAGACTACGGACTCTGGGAAACAAACTGAGGGTTTTAGAGGGGAGGGGGGTGGGGGATCAGGATAGGCCGGTGATGGGTATTAAGGAGGGCACGTATTGCATGGTGCGCTGGGTGTTATATGCAAGTAATGAATCATGGAGAAAGAAAAGAAAAAAGAAAAAAAAGAAAGAGAAGAGAAGAGAAGAGAAGAGAAGAGAAGAGAAGAGAAGAGAAAAGAAAAGAAAAGAAAAGAAAAGAAAAGAAAAGAAAAGAAAAGAAAAGAAAAAAAAACAAACGAACTGAGAATCTGGAAACTCATGCTCATAAAACTGCCTGAAACTTTCTTGGGAAATCTTCGTGTGCCTCCTGGGAAGTCTTTTGTGTGTCTAACATGTACCCAGTTGAATACTGCAATAGGGGATAATTGACAGTTTTGATCAGGGAAGTAATACAATTATAACTGTGCTTTGGAAATATTAAACTACAAACAATGTACAGATTGGATTTAAAGGAGAAGCTGTTCAAAGCAAGGAAACAAACGGAGACCATACTGTAGATTAATAAGTATTAAAGAGGATGTCAACTAGAATACTAGCTTTGAAGCAGAAAGGAGAGAAAGGTATTATGGAATAAGAACCAAAATGATTCAGTAAACAAAATTTGATGTGGGAAATAAATGTATCATTTCCCTCTCTCTCTCATTTATTCATCCAGTGAATAAATATTTTTTAAATGCTTGATATATGGCTAGTGTGAAGGCAAACATAAAAGGATGGCATTCAGGAAGACAGTTCAGGAAAATTATGTGCTAGATAGAATATTGGTACAGGTCTTCAGGCTGTTTCCCAAAAGCTATGGGAAATCATCAGAAGGGTTGTAAACAGAATAGATTCCAAAGGGCAAGATTACCTCTGGAAGACTTTGAGATCTTCTTGCATATTCTAATTCACTAGTTTGGATATCCTTTCTTCTATTCAATGTAATATCAAAATCTGATCTCAGGGTTGTGAGATTGAGCCTTGTGTCTGGCTCCATGCTCAGCGCGCAGTCTGCTTGGGATTCTCTCTCCTTCCGCCCCTTCCCACACTCGCACTCACACTCTGCCTAAATAAATTAATAAATAAAATCTTTTTAAAAAAAACTCAACTCCATTTCCATTTACTAGATTATTTAAGTTTGGTCTTATTATTTCTCTTCTTTTTCAAAGGAACTTCCCCTCTCCATGTAAAGTTTCCAGTGTTAAATGTAAAGGGACAGAATTTTATCCCAGATATTATCTTTTAAATGCATATACTCTTATTCAAAATTTCCAATATAACACTATAAAATCCAAAACATTAAGGCACCATCTACTTCTCTAGGGAATCACTATTAATTTCTGGAAAACCCTGGGAAAGTAGTTCCTTCTGTGGGACAAAGGTATTCTTTCCCCTCCTCCCAAACCATAAATTCAAAGGAATAAACAGTAAAGACAAAACCCCTGATACTCCCACTGTTATATTCTTCATCAGCAAAAGGCTTGTTTTAGGATGAGCTTTAAAAAGGAAACATATATAATGGAGACAATCTACTTTTATTTTTTATTTTTTTATTGGGGGTGGGCAGAAGGAGAGGGCAAGAGACAATCTTTTTTTTTTTTTTTAATTTTATTTATTTAACAGAGAGAGACAGCCAGCGAGAGAGGGAACACAAGCAGGGGGAGTGGGAGAGGAAGAAGCAGGCTCCTAGCAGGGAAGCCTGATGTGGGGCTCGATCCCATAACGCCGGGATCACGCCCTGAGCCGAAGGCAGATGCTTAACAACTGCGCCACCCAGGCGCCCCGGCAAGAGACAATCTTAAGCAGGCTTCAGACCCAGCCCGGAGCCCAACATGGGGCTTGATCTCACAACCCTGAGATCATGACCTGAGCCAATATCAAGAGTCTGATGCTCAACCAATTGAGCCACCCAGGCGCCCCAGGACAATCTACTTTTAAAACAGAATGACTATCCTCATCATTTCAAAAACATTATTTCAAGGGGTTAACAAAAGGTACTTATATTAACAATGCTTCTTTAAATTATGATCTTTGTTAATATTGCTAGTAATTAAAATTTAAACTCCAGAAGTACACTTCTCCCTCAAATTAATAAACTACAAATGAAAGAAAATTTAAATTAAATTCATATTGGCTAGGTCCAATATCTTAATGGAAATGAAGAGACTGATACTTTAAAGTCATGGAAGTGGGCAAAATATGACACACCAAGGAAATGAACCTTATTACAGAGTTGAGAAAGCTGGCCCAAGTACCATGTTTTAGCAATTATGAATAAAAGCACAGAACAGCAGGTTGGAAAAATTCAAGTCAAACATCCAATCAATGATTAATTATCTTGCTTTTCTAACAGTTTTCACGACCAAAAAGATCCACAGCAGATGTCCAAGTGCTTCTTTTGATTAGAAACCTTCTATTTCCCAAGTTAGTCTATTCTGTCAGAGAAAAGTTGTGATAATTAAAAATAAACTTCTTAAAGTTAAGTCAAAAATCTGTCACCCTTTAGCTTCACTCATTATTCTAGCACTAGTCCTTGGGGTCATAAATAATTGAAGATGCTCATCACCATCTCTTCCCCTCAAATATTTAAATATAACTTCACAACTCTTCTTTATGTTTTCTCTGTTAAATGTCCAGTTTCTTTCACATTACTTCGTATGACATGGATTTTAACTTTCTTATCTTCTTGGTTTCTCTCTTGCCCATGAATGGCTTTTTAAAAGGTGACTCTCTAAAAGGAATACAATATCATGTTGCACCTAGTAGCGGAAAATATAGCAGAAAAATCACCTTCCTTTTTTTGGTTGCCATACTCAGTGAGGTTATAATGGGGGGGGGGGTCAACAGTCCAAGTAATAATTGTAGGGAATGAAAATTTTCCCTTCTATACTTCTAGGTTCTGTGGTTAAAAATTAAAGTGACAGGATATAGATTAACTGGCGAAAACAAATTTCAATTATGGTACATATGTATAGAAGCCCCTCAAGGATACGAGACTCCAAAGGCCACCAGATGATTGAAGTTTATATACCATCCTGAGCAGAGGAAAGGGATAAAGATCTGAAGCATGAAAGGGCAGGAGAGGCAATTCCTGGGAAGGTGAGAAGAGGAAAGTTTGGTAAATAAAGGTTTCTCTGCCATGTAGATCATTCAAAATGGATTAAAGACTTGAATATAAGACCTGAAACCATAAAACTCCTAAAAGAAAATATGGGCAGTAAGCTCAATTAGCAATATTTTGTGGACCACTCTCAGGCAAACGCAACAAAAGTTAAACAAACGGGACCACATCAAAATAAAAAGCTTTTGCACAGCAAAGGAAACCACCAACAAATGGAAAAGGCAACCTACTGGAAGAAAGAAGATATCTGCAAATCAGGCATCCAATAAGGGATTAATATTCAAAATATATAAAGAACTTAGACAACTTAATATCAAAAAACAACCAACCTGATTTTAAGATAGGCAGAGGATTTGAACAGACATTTTTCCAAAGAAGACATGGCCAACAGACACATGGAAAGATTCCCAACATCACTCATTATCAGGGAAATGCAAATCAAAACCACAATAAGATATCACCTCACACCTGTCAGAATGGCTAAAATCAAAAAGACAAAAAATAAGTATTGGTGAGGATATGGTAAAAAGGGAACACTCCTGCACTGTTGGTGGGAATGTGAATTGGTGCAGCCACTGTGGAAAACAATATGGAGGTTCCTCAAAAAAAATAAAAATAGGGCAGAGAGGAAGACGGCCAAGGAAGAAGATCCTGAGCTCACTTCCTCACATGAACACACCAAGGCCACAACTACATGGAATACAACTCTGAAAACGACCTGAGACTGGCAGAGCAGATCTTGCACAGCTGAAGACATAATGAGAAGGGCAGGAGGAGAAGCGATGCAGTAAGGAACCAGACTCCAGGTGTGGCTGTGGCCCCACAAGGGGGAGGGATATCACAGGTGTGGATGCACTCCCTCGTCAAAGCAGAGGATCAAGCCCAAAATCAAGCACCCCTGGTCCTGGGACCTGCCCCAGAAGACAAGCCCCCATCACATCTGGCTTTGAAAATCAGCGGGGCTTACCTCTAGGAAGGCTGAAGGGCTACAGGAAATCGAGGCTCTGCTCTTAAAAAGACAGCACACTGCATCTTGGCCCAAGATCCAGCAGAGAAGTAGCAGTTTGAAAAGCACCTGGAGGGGTGCCTGGGTGGCTCAGTTGGTTGAGCGTCAACTCTTAGTTTCGGCTCAGGTCATGAAGTCATGGGTCCTGAGATCAAGCCCCATGATGGGCTCCACACTCAGCAGGGAGTTTGCTTGAAGATTCTCTCCTCTGCCCCTCCCCCTGCTCTCTGTCTCAAGTAAATAAATAAATTTTTAAAAAAAGAAGAAGGTGGGGCGCCTGGGTGGCTCAGTCGTTAAGCGTCTGCCTTCCGCTCAGGGCGTGATCCCAGGGTCCTGGGATCGAGCCCCACATCGGGCTCCTCTGCTGGGAGCCTGCTTCTTTCTCTCCCACTCCCCCTGCTTGTGTTCCCCCCTCTCTCACTGGTTGTCTCTCTCTGTCAAATAAATAAATAAAATCTTTAAAAAAAAAAAAAAAAGA